>NW_022142463.1:0-14574 GCF_007565055.1 Rhinopithecus roxellana
TCTGCAATTAGATACTTCATAGCGCAATGAACATTACAGTGACAAAGGAAATTCCACAGATGAAAACTAGAAAGAAGCTTTCTTAGAAACTTCTTGGTGATGTGTGAATTCATCTCACAGAGTTACACTTATGTTTCGTGGAGCAGTCCATTAACACTGTCTTTGGGGAAACTGAGAAGGGCTTCTTTGGATCACATTGAGGCCTACGCTGATAAAGGAAATTTCATCCGTTCAAAACGTGAAAGAAGCTTTCTGAGAAACTTCTTTCTGATCTGTGAGTTCATCTCACAGAGTTACAACCTCTGCCTCAAGAAGCAGTTTGCTAACACTTTTTGTGGAATCTGCAAAGTGATATTTGGGAGCCTATTGAGGCCCATGGTGATAAAGGAATATCCTCACATAATAAAAAGAGAAGCTTTCTGAGAAACTGCATTGCCATGTGTGAATGCAACTCACAGAGTTACACGTTTCTCTTCAGTGATCAGTTTGTTAGCACAGTTTTCTGGAAATCTGCAATTAGATACTTCATAGCGCAATGAACATTACAGTGACAAAGGAAATTCCACAGATGAAAACTAGAAAGAAGCTTTCTTAGAAACTTCTTGGTGATGTGTGAATTCATCTCACAGAGTTACACTTATGTTTCGTGGAGCAGTCCATTAACACTGTCTTTGGGAAACTGAGAAGGGCTTCTTTGGATCACATTGAGGCCTACGCTGATAAAGGAAATTTCATCCGTTCAAAACGTGAAAGAAGCTTTCTGAGAAACTTCTTTCTGATCTGTGAGTTCATCTCACAGAGTTACAACCTCTGCCTCAAGAAGCAGTTTGCTAACACTCTTTTCGTGGAATCTGCAAAGTGATATTTGGGAGCCTATTGGGGCCCATGGTGATAAAGGAAATCCTCACATAATAACTAAAGAGAAGCTTTCTGAGAAACTGCATTGCCATGTGAATGCAACTCACAGAGTTACACGTTTCTCTTCAGTGATCAGTTTGTTAGCACAGTTTTCTGGAAATCTGCAATTAGATACTTCATAGCGCAATGAACATTACAGTGACAAAGGAAATTCCACAGATGAAAACTAGAAAGAAGCTTTCTTAGAAACTTCTTGGTGATGTGTGAATTCATCTCACAGAGTTACACTTATGTTTCGTGGAGCAGTCCATTAACACTGTCTTTGGGGAAACTGAGAAGGGCTTCTTTGGATCACATTGAGGCCTACGCTGATAAAGGAAATTTCATCCGTTCAAAACGTGAAAGAAGCTTTCTGAGAAACTTCTTTCTGATCTGTGAGTTCATCTCACAGAGTTACAACCTCTGCCTGAAGAAGTTTGCTAACACTCTTTTTGTGGAATCTGCAAAGTGATATTTGGGAGCCTATTGGGCCCATGGTGATAAAGGAATTATCCTCACATAATAACTAAAGAGAAGCTTTCTGAGAAACTGCATTGCCATGTGTGAATGCAACTCACAGAGTTACACGTTTCTCTTCAGTGATCAGTTTGTTAGCACAGTTTTCTGGAAATCTGCAATTAGATACTTCATACGCAATGAACATTACAGTGACAAAGGAAATTCCACAGATGAAAACTAGAAAGAAGCTTTCTTAGAAACTTCTTGGTGATGTGTGAATTCATCTCACAGAGTTACACTTATGTTTCGTGGAGCAGTCCATTAACACTGTCTTTGGGGAACTGAGAAGGGCTTCTTTGGATCACATTGAGGCCTACGCTGATAAAGGAAATTTCATCCGTTCAAAACGTGAAAGAAGCTTTCTGAGAAACTTCTTTCTGATCTGTGAGTTCATCTCACAGAGTTACAACCTCTGCCTCAAGAAGCAGTTTGCTAACACTTTTGTGGAATCTGCAAAGTGATATTTGGGAGCCTATTGGGGCCCATGGTGATAAAGGAAATCCTCACATAATAACTAAAGAGAAGCTTTCTGAGAAACTGCATTGCCATGTGTGAATGCAACTCACAGAGTTACACGTTTCTCTTCAGTGATCAGTTTGTTAGCACAGTTTTCTGGAAATCTGCAATTAGATACTTCATAGCGCAATGAACATTACAGTGACAAAGGAAATTCCACAGATGAAAACTAGAAAGAAGCTTTCTTAGAAACTTCTTGGTGATGTGTGAATTCATCTCACAGAGTTACACTTATGTTTCGTGGAGCAGTCCATTAACACTGTCTTTGGGGAAACTGAGAAGGGCTTCTTTGGATCACATTGAGGCCTACGCTGATAAAGGAAATTTCATCCGTTCAAAACGTGAAAGAAGCTTTCTGAGAAACTTCTTTCTGATCTGTGAGTTCATCTCACAGAGTTACAACCTCTGCCTCAAGAAGCAGTTTGCTAACACTTTTTGTGGAATCTGCAAAGTGATATTTGGGAGCCTATTGAGGCCCATGGTGATAAAGGAATATCCTCACATAATAACTAAGAGAAGCTTTCTGAGAAACTGCATTGCCATGTGTGAATGCAACTCACAGAGTTACACGTTTCTCTTCAGTGATCAGTTTGTTAGCACAGTTTTCTGGAAATCTGCAATTAGATACTTCATAGCGCAATGAACATTACAGTGACAAAGGAAATTTCCACAGATGAAAACTAGAAAGAAGCTTTCTAGAAACTTCTTGGTGATGTGTGAATTCATCTCACAGAGTTACACTTATGTTTCGTGGAGCAGTCCATTAACACTGTCTTTGGGGAAACTGAGAAGGGCTTCTTTGGATCACATTGAGGCCTACGCTGATAAAGGAAATTTCATCCGTTCAAAACGTGAAAGAAGCTTTCTGAGAAACTTCTTTCTGATCTGTGAGTTCATCTCACAGAGTTACAACCTCTGCCTCAAGAAGCAGTTTGCTAACACTCTTTTTGTGGAATCTGCAAAGTGATATTGGGAGCCTATTGGGCCCATGGTGATAAAGGAATATCCTCACATAATAACTAAGAGAAGCTTTCTGAGAAACTGCATTGCCATGTGTGAATGCAACTCACAGAGTTACACGTTTCTCTTCAGTGATCAGTTTGTTAGCACAGTTTTCTGGAAATCTGCAATTAGATACTTCATAGCGCAATGAACATTACAGTGACAAAGGAAATTCCACAGATGAAAACTAGAAAGAAGCTTTCTTAGAAACTTCTTGGTGATGTGTGAATTCATCTCACAGAGTTACACTTATGTTTCGTGGAGCAGTCCATTAACACTGTCTTTGGGGAAACTGAGAAGGGCTTCTTTGGATCACATTGAGGCCTACGCTGATAAAGGAAATTTCATCCGTTCAAAACGTGAAAGAAGCTTTCTGAGAAACTTCTTTCTGATCTGTGAGTTCATCTCACAGAGTTACAACCTCTGCCTCAAGAAGCAGTTTGCTAACACTTTTTTGGAATCTGCAAAGTGATATTTGGGAGCCTATTGGGGCCCATGGTGATAAAGGAATATCCTCACATAATAACTAAAGAGAGCTTTCTGAGAAACTGCATTGCCATGTGTGAATGCAACTCACAGAGTTACACGTTTCTCTTCAGTGATCAGTTTGTTAGCACAGTTTTCTGGAAATCTGCAATTAGATACTTCATAGCGCAATGAACATTACAGTGACAAAGGAAATTCCACAGATGAAAACTAGAAAGAAGCTTTCTTAGAAACTTCTTGGTGATGTGTGAATTCATCTCACAGAGTTACACTTATGTTTCGTGGAGCAGTCCATTAACACTGTCTTTGGGGAAACTGAGAAGGGCTTCTTTGGATCACATTGAGGCCTACGCTGATAAAGGAAATTTCATCCGTTCAAAACGTGAAAGAAGCTTTCTGAGAAACTTCTTTCTGATCTGTGAGTTCATCTCACAGAGTTACAACCTCTGCCTCAAGAAGCAGTTTGCTAACACTTTTTGTGGAATCTGCAAAGTGATATTTGGGAGCCTATTGGGCCATGGTGATAAAGGAAATATCCTCACATAATAACTAAGAGAAGCTTTCTGAGAAACTGCATTGCCATGTGTGAATGCAACTCACAGAGTTACACGTTTCTCTTCAGTGATCAGTTTGTTAGCACAGTTTTCTGGAAATCTGCAATTAGATACTATAGCGCAATGAACATTACAGTGACAAAGGAAATTCCACAGATGAAAACTAGAAAGAAGCTTTCTTAGAAACTTCTTGGTGATGTGTGAATTCATCTCACAGAGTTACACTTATGTTTCGTGGAGCAGTCCATTAACACTGTCTTTGGGGAAACTGAGAGGGCTTCTTTGGATCACATTGAGGCCTACGCTGATAAAGGAAATTTCATCCGTTCAAAACGTGAAAGAAGCTTTCTGAGAAACTTCTTTCTGATCTGTGAGTTCATCTCACAGAGTTACAACCTCTGCCTCAAGAAGCAGTTTGCTAACACTTTTTGTGGAATCTGCAAAGTGATATTTGGGAGCCTATTGGGCCCATGGTGATAAAGGAATATCCTCACATAATAACTAAGAGAAGCTTCTGAGAAACTGCATTGCCATGTGTGAATGCAACTCACAGAGTTACACGTTTCTCTTCAGTGATCAGTTTGTTAGCACAGTTTTCTGGAAATCTGCAATTAGATACTTCATAGCGCAATGAACATTACAGTGACAAAGGAAATTCCACAGATGAAAACTAGAAAGAAGCTTTCTTAGAAACTTCTTGGTGATGTGTGAATTCATCTCAGAGTTACACTTATGTTTCGTGAGCAGTCCATTAACACTGTCTTTGGGGAAACTGAGAAGGGCTTCTTTGGATCACATTGAGGCCTACGCTGATAAAGGAAATTTCATCCGTTCAAAACGTGAAAGAAGCTTTCTGAGAAACTTCTTTCTGATCTGTGAGTTCATCTCACAGAGTTACAACCTCTGCCTAAGAAGCAGTTTGCTAACACTTTTTGTGGAATCTGCAAAGTGATATTTGGGAGCCTATTGGGCCCATGGTGATAAAGGAATATCCTCACATAATAACTAAAG
The DNA here is from genome assembly GCF_007565055.1 of Rhinopithecus roxellana. Classification (NCBI taxonomy): domain Eukaryota; kingdom Metazoa; phylum Chordata; class Mammalia; order Primates; family Cercopithecidae; genus Rhinopithecus; species Rhinopithecus roxellana. The sequence goes on from NW_022142463.1 coordinate 4,986, forward strand.
AGAAGCTTCTGAGAAACTGCATTGCCAGTGTGAATGCAACTCACAGAGTTACACGTTTCTCTTCAGTGATCAGTTTGTTAGCACAGTTTTCTGGAAATCTGCAATTAGATACTTCATAGCGCAATGAACATTACAGTGACAAAGGAAATTCCACAGATGAAAACTAGAAAGAAGCTTTCTTAGAAACTTCTTGGTGATGTGTGAATTCATCTCACAGAGTTACACTTATGTTTCGTGGAGCAGTCCATTAACACTGTCTTTGGGGAAACTGAGAAGGGCTTCTTTGGATCACATTGAGGCCTACGCTGATAAAGGAAATTTCATGTTCAAAACGTGAAAGAAGCTTTCTGAGAAACTTCTTTCTGATCTGTGAGTTCATCTCACAGAGTTACAACCTCTGCCTCAAGAAGCAGTTTGCTAACACTTTTTGTGGAATCTGCAAAGTGATATTTGGGAGCCTATTGGGCCCATGGTGATAAAGGAATATCCTCACATAATAACTAAGAGAAGCTTTCTGAGAAACTGCATTGCCATGTGTGAATGCAACTCAGAGTTACACGTTTCTCTTCAGTGATCAGTTTGTTAGCACAGTTTTCTGGAAATCTGCAATTAGATACTTCATAGCGCAATGAACATTACAGTGACAAAGGAAATTCCACAGATGAAAACTAGAAAGAAGCTTTCTTAGAAACTTCTTGGTGATGTGTGAATTCATCTCACAGAGTTACACTTATGTTTCGTGGAGCAGTCCATTAACACTGTCTTTGGGGAAACTGAGAAGGGCTTCTTTGGATCACATTGAGGCCTACGCTGATAAAGGAAATTTCATCCGTTCAAAACGTGAAAGAAGCTTTCTGAGAAACTTCTTTCTGATCTGTGAGTTCATCTCACAGAGTTACAACCTCTGCCTCAAGAAGCAGTTTGCTAACACTTTTCGTGGAATCTGCAAAGTGATATTGGGAGCCTATTGGGCCATGGTGATAAGGAAATATCCTCACATAATAACTAAAGAGCTTTCTGAGAAACTGCATTGCCATGTGTGAATGCAACTCACAGAGTTACACGTTTCTCTTCAGTGATCAGTTTGTTAGCACAGTTTTCTGGAAATCTGCAATTAGATACTTCATAGCGCAATGAACATTACAGTGACAAAGGAAATTCCACAGATGAAAACTAGAAAGAAGCTTTCTTAGAAACTTCTTGGTGTGTGAATTCATCTCACAGAGTTACACTTATGTTTCGTGGAGCAGTCCATTAACACTGTCTTTGGGGAACTGAGAAGGGCTTCTTTGGATCACATTGAGGCCTACGCTGATAAAGGAAATTTCATCCGTTCAAAACGTGAAAGAAGCTTTCTGAGAAACTTCTTTCTGATCTGTGAGTTCATCTCACAGAGTTACAACCTCTGCCAAGAAGCAGTTTGCTAACACTTTTTGTGGAATCTGCAAAGTGATATTGGGAGCCTATTGGGCCCATGGTGATAAAGGAATATCCTCACATAATAACTAAAGAGAAGCTTTCTGAGAAACTGCATTGCCATGTGTGAATGCAACTCACAGAGTTACACGTTTCTCTTCAGTGATCAGTTTGTTAGCACAGTTTTCTGGAAATCTGCAATTAGATACTTCATAGCGCAATGAACATTACAGTGACAAAGGAAATTCCACAGATGAAAACTAGAAAGAAGCTTTCTTAGAAACTTCTTGGTGATGTGTGAATTCATCTCACAGAGTTACACTTATGTTTCGTGGAGCAGTCCATTAACACTGTCTTTGGGAAACTGAGAAGGGCTTCTTTGGATCACATTGAGGCCTACGCTGATAAAGGAAATTTCATCCGTTCAAAACGTGAAAGAAGCTTTCTGAGAAACTTCTTTCTGATCTGTGAGTTCATCTCACAGAGTTACAACCTCTGCCTCAAGAAGCAGTTTGCTAACACTTTTTGGTGGAATCTGCAAAGTGATATTTGGGAGCCTATTGGGCCATGGTGATAAAGGAATTATCCTCACATAATAACTAAGAGAAGCTTCTGAGAAACTGCATTGCCATGTGTGAATGCAACTCACAGTTACACGTTTCTCTTCAGTGATCAGTTTGTTAGCACAGTTTTCTGGAAATCTGCAATTAGATACTTCATAGCGCAATGAACATTACAGTGACAAAGGAAATTCCACAGATGAAACTAGAAAGAAGCTTTCTTAGAAACTTCTTGGTGATGTGTGAATTCATCTCACAGAGTTACACTTATGTTTCGTGGAGCAGTCCATTAACACTGTCTTTGGGGAAACTGAGAAGGGCTTCTTTGGATCACATTGAGGCCTACGCTGATAAAGGAAATTTCATCCGTTCAAAACGTGAAAGAAGCTCTGAGAAACTTCTTTCTGATCTGTGAGTTCATCTCACAGAGTTACAACCTCTGCCTTAAGAAGCAGTTTGCTAACACTTTTGTGGAATCTGCAAAGTGATATTTGGGAGCCTATTGAGGCCCATGGTGATAAAGGAATTATCCTCACATAATAACTAAAGAGAAGCTTTCTGAGAAACTGCATTGCCATGTGTGAATGCAACTCACAGAGTTACACGTTTCTCTTCAGTGATCAGTTTGTTAGCACAGTTTTCTGGAAATCTGCAATTAGATACTTCATAGCGCAATGAACATTACAGTGACAAAGGAAATTTCCACAGATGAAAACTAGAAAGAAGCTTTCTTAGAAACTTCTTGGTGATGTGTGAATTCATCTCACAGAGTTACACTTATGTTTCGTGGAGCAGTCCATTAACACTGTCTTTGGGGAAACTGAGAAGGGCTTCTTTGGATCACATTGAGGCCTACGCTGATAAAGGAAATTTCATCCGTTCAAAACGTGAAAGAAGCTTTCTGAGAAACTTCTTTCTGATCTGTGAGTTCATCTCACAGAGTTACAACCTCTGCCTTAAGAAGCAGTTTGCTAACACTCTTTTTTGGAATCTGCAAAGTGATATTTGGAGCCTATTGGGCCCATGGTGATAAAGGAATATCCTCACATAATAACTAAAGAGAAGCTTTGAGAAACTGCATTGCCATGTGTGAATGCAACTCACAGAGTTACACGTTTCTCTTCAGTGATCAGTTTGTTAGCACAGTTTTCTGGAAATCTGCAATTAGATACTTCATAGCGCAATGAACAACAGTGACAAAGGAAATTCCACAGATGAAAACTAGAAAGAAGCTTTCTTAGAAACTTCTTGGTGATGTGTGAATTCATCTCACAGAGTTACACTTATGTTTCGTGGAGCAGTCCATTAACACTGTCTTTGGGGAAACTGAGAAGGGCTTCTTTGGATCACATTGAGGCCTACGCTGATAAAGGAAATTTCATCCGTTCAAACGTGAAAGAAGCTTTCTGAGAAACTTCTTTCTGATCTGTGAGTTCATCTCACAGAGTTACAACCTCTGCCTCAGAAGCAGTTTGCTAACACCTTTTCGTGGAATCTGCAAAGTGATATTGGGAGCCTATTGGGCCATGGTGATAAAGGAAATATCCTCACATAATAACTAAAGAGAAGCTTTCTGAGAAACTGCATTGCCATGTGTGCAACTCACAGAGTTACACGTTTCCTTCAGTGATCAGTTTGTTAGCACAGTTTTCTGGAAATCTGCAATTAGATACTTCATAGCGCAATGAACATTACAGTGACAAAGGAAATTCCACAGATGAAAACTAGAAAAGCTTTCTTAGAAACTTCTTGGTGATGTGTGAATTCATCTCACAGAGTTACACTTATGTTTCGTGGAGCAGTCCATTAACACTGTCTTTGGGGAAACTGAGAAGGGCTTCTTTGGATCACATTGAGGCCTACGCTGATAAAGGAAATTTCATCCGTTCAAAACGTGAAAGAAGCTTTCTGAGAAACTTCTTTCTGATCTGTGAGTTCATCTCACAGAGTTACAACCTCTGCCTCAAGAAGCAGTTTGCTAACACTCTTTTCGTGGAATCTGCAAAGTGATATTGGGAGCCTATTGGGGCCCATGGTGATAAAGCAAATATCCTCACATAATAACTAAAGAGAAGCTTTCTGAGAAACTGCATTGCCATGTGTGAATGCAACTCACAGAGTTACACGTTTCTCTTCAGTGATCAGTTTGTTAGCACAGTTTTCTGGAAATCTGCAATTAGATACTTCATAGCGCAATGAACATTACAGTGACAAAGGAAATATCCACAGATGAAAACTAGAAAGAAGCTTTCTTAGAAACTTCTTGGTGATGTGTGAATTCATCTCACAGAGTTACACTTATGTTTCGTGGAGCAGTCCATTAACACTGTCTTTGGGGAAACTGAGAAGGGCTTCTTTGGATCACATTGAGGCCTACGCTGATAAAGGAAATTTCATCCGTTCAAAACGTGAAAGAAGCTTCTGAGAAACTTCTTTCTGATCTGTGAGTTCATCTCACAGAGTTACAACCTCTGCAAGAAGCAGTTTGCTAACACTTTTTGGTGGAATCTGCAAAGTGATATTTGGGAGCCTATTGGGCCCATGGTGATAAAGGAATTCCTCACATAATAACTAAGGAGAAGCTTTCTGAGAAACTGCATTGCCATGTGTGAATGCAACTCACAGAGTTACACGTTTCTCTTCAGTGATCAGTTTGTTAGCACAGTTTTCTGGAAATCTGCAATTAGATACTTCATAGCGCAATGAACATTACAGTGACAAAGGAAATTCCACAGATGAAAACTAGAAAGAAGCTTTCTTAGAAACTTCTTGGTGATGTGTGAATTCATCTCACAGAGTTACACTTATGTTTCGTGGAGCAGTCCATTAACACTGTCTTTGGGGAAACTGAGAAGGGCTTCTTTGGATCACATTGAGGCCTACGCTGATAAAGGAAATTTCATCCGTTCAAAACGTGAAAGAAGCTTTCTGAGAAACTTCTTTCTGATCTGTGAGTTCATCTCACAGAGTTACAACCTCTGCCTCAAGAAGCAGTTTGCTAACACTCTTTTGTGGAATCTGCAAAGTGATATTTGGGAGCCTATTGAGGCCCATGGTGATAAAGGAAATATCCTCACATAATAACTAAGAGAAGCTTTCTGAGAAACTGCATTGCCATGTGTGAATGCAACTCACAGAGTTACACGTTTCCTTCAGTGATCAGTTTGTTAGCACAGTTTTCTGGAAATCTGCAATTAGATACTTCATAGCGCAATGAACATTACAGTGACAAAGGAAATTCCACAGATGAAAACTAGAAAGAAGCTTTCTTAGAAACTTCTTGGTGATGTGTGAATTCATCTCACAGAGTTACACTTATGTTTCGTGGAGCAGTCCATTAACACTGTCTTTGGGGAAACTGAGAAGGGCTTCTTTGGATCACATTGAGGCCTACGCTGATAAAGGAAATTTCATCCGTTCAAAACGTGAAAGAAGCTTTCTGAGAAACTTCTTTCTGATCTGTGAGTTCATCTCACAGAGTTACAACCTCTGCCTCAAGAAGCAGTTTGCTAACACCTTTTCGTGGAATCTGCAAAGTGATATTTGGGAGCCTATTGGGCCCATGGTGATAAAGGAAATATCCTCACATAATAACTAAAGAGCTTTCTGAGAAACTGCATTGCCATGTGTGAATGCAACTCACAGAGTTACACGTTTCTCTTCAGTGATCAGTTTGTTAGCACAGTTTTCTGGAAATCTGCAATTAGATACTTCATAGCGCAATGAACATTACAGTGACAAAGGAAATTCCACAGATGAAAACTAGAAAGAAGCTTTCTTAGAAACTTCTTGGTGATGTGTGAATTCATCTCACAGAGTTACACTTATGTTTCGTGGAGCAGTCCATTAACACTGTCTTTGGGGAAACTGAGAAGGGCTTCTTTGGATCACATTGAGGCCTACGCTGATAAAGGAAATTTCATCCGTTCAAAACGTGAAAGAAGCTTTCTGAGAAACTTCTTTCTGATCTGTGAGTTCATCTCACAGAGTTACAACCTCTGCCTTAAGAAGCAGTTTGCTAACACTTTTTGGTGGAATCTGCAAAGTGATATTTGGGAGCCTATTGGGCCCATGGTGATAAAGGAATTATCCTCACTAATAACTAAGAGAAGCTTTCTGAGAAACTGCATTGCCATGTGTGTGCCAACTCACAGAGTTACACGTTTCTCTTCAGTGATCAGTTTGTTAGCACAGTTTTCTGGAAATCTGCAATTAGATACTTCATAGCGCAATGAACATTACAGTGACAAAGGAAATTTCCACAGATGAAAACTAGAAAGAAGCTTTCTTAGAAACTTCTTGGTGATGTGTGAATTCATCTCACAGAGTTACACTTATGTTTCGTGGAGCAGTCCATTAACACTGTCTTTGGGAAACTGAGAAGGGCTTCTTTGGATCACATTGAGGCCTACGCTGATAAAGGAAATTTCATCCGTTCAAAACGTGAAAGAAGCTTTCTGAGAAACTTCTTTCTGATCTGTGAGTTCATCTCACAGAGTTACAACCTCTGCCTCAAGAAGCAGTTTGCTAACACCTTTTCGTGGAATCTGCAAAGTGATATTTGGGAGCCTATTGGGGCCCATGGTGATAAAGGAAATCCTCACATAATACTAAAGAAGCTTCTGAGAAACTGCATTGCCATGTGTGAATGCAACTCACAGAGTTACACGTTTCTCTTCAGTGATCAGTTTGTTAGCACAGTTTTCTGGAAATCTGCAATTAGATACTTCATAGCGCAATGAACATTACAGTGACAAAGGAAATTCCACAGATGAAAACTAGAAAGAAGCTTTCTTAGAAACTTCTTGGTGATGTGTGAATTCATCTCACAGAGTTACACTTATGTTTCGTGGAGCAGTCCATTAACACTGTCTTTGGGGAAACTGAGAAGGGCTTCTTTGGATCACATTGAGGCCTACGCTGATAAAGGAAATTTCATCCGTTCAAAACGTGAAAGAAGCTTTTGAGAAACTTCTTTCTGATCTGTGAGTTCATCTCACAGAGTTACAACCTCTGCCTCAAGAAGCAGTTTGCTAACACTTTTTTGTGGAATCTGCAAAGTGATATTGGGAGCCTATTGGGGCCCATGGTGATAAATATCCTCACATAATAACTAAAGAGAAGCTTTCTGAGAAACTGCATTGCCATGTGTGAATGCAACTCACAGAGTTACACGTTTCTCTTCAGTGATCAGTTTGTTAGCACAGTTTTCTGGAAATCTGCAATTAGATACTTCATAGCGCAATGAACATTACAGTGACAAAGGAAATTTCCACAGATGAAAACTAGAAAGAAGCTTTCTTAGAAACTTCTTGGTGATGTGTGAATTCATCTCACAGAGTTACACTTATGTTTCGTGGAGCAGTCCATTAACACTGTCTTTGGGGAAACTGAGAAGGGCTTCTTTGGATCACATTGAGGCCTACGCTGATAAAGGAATTTCATCCGTTCAAAACGTGAAAGAAGCTTTCTGAGAAACTTCTTTCTGATCTGTGAGTTCATCTCACAGAGTTACAACCTCTGCCTCAAGAAGCAGTTTGCTAACACCTTTTCGTGGAATCTGCAAAGTGATATTTGGGAGCCTATTGGGGCCCATGGTGATAAAGCAAATATCCTCACATAATAACTAAGAGAAGCTTTCTGAGAAACTGCATTGCCATGTGTGAATGCAACTCACAGTTACACGTTTCTCTTCAGTGATCAGTTTGTTAGCACAGTTTTCTGGAATCTGCAATTAGATACTTCATAGCGCAATGAACATTACAGTGACAAAGGAAATTCCACAGATGAAAACTAGAAAGAGCTTTCTTAGAAACTTCTTGGTGATGTGTGAATTCATCTCACAGAGTTACACTTATGTTTCGTGGAGCAGTCCATTAACACTGTCTTTGGGGAAACTGAGAAGGGCTTCTTTGGATCACATTGAGGCCTACGCTGATAAAGGAAATTTCATCCGTTCAAAACGTGAAAGAAGCTTTTGAGAAACTTCTTTCTGATCTGTGAGTTCATCTCACAGAGTTACAACCTCTGCCTCAAGAAGCAGTTTGCTAACACTTTTTTGGAATCTGCAAAGTGATATTTGGGAGCCTATTGGGGCCCATGGTGATAAAGGAATATCCTCACATAATAACTAAGAGAAGCTTTCTGAGAAACTGCATTGCCATGTGTGAATGCAACTCACAGAGTTACACGTTTCTCTTCAGTGATCAGTTTGTTAGCACAGTTTTCTGGAAATCTGCAATTAGATACTTCATAGCGCAATGAACATTACAGTGACAAAGGAAATTCCACAGATGAAACTAGAAAGAAGCTTTCTTAGAAACTTCTTGGTGATGTGTGAATTCATCTCACAGAGTTACACTTATGTTTCGTGGAGCAGTCCATTAACACTGTCTTTGGGAAACTGAGAAGGGCTTCTTTGGATCACATTGAGGCCTACGCTGATAAAGGAAATTTCATCCGTTCAAAACGTGAAAGAAGCTTTCTGAGAAACTTCTTTCTGATCTGTGAGTTCATCTCACAGAGTTACAACCTCTGCCTCAAGAAGCAGTTTGCTAACACTTTTTGTGGAATCTGCAAAGTGATATTTGGGAGCCTATTGGGGCCCATGGTGATAAAGGAATTATCCTCACATAATAACTAAGAAAGCTTTCTGAGAAACTGCATTGCCATGTGTGAATGCAACTCACAGAGTTCACGTTTCTCTTCAGTGATCAGTTTGTTAGCACAGTTTTCTGGAAATCTGCAATTAGATACTTCATAGCGCAATGAACATTACAGTGACAAAGGAAATTCCACAGATGAAAACTAGAAAGAAGCTTTCTTAGAAACTTCTTGGTGATGTGTGAATTCATCTCACAGAGTTACACTTATTTTCGTGGAGCAGTCCATTAACACTGTCTTTGGGGAACTGAGAAGGGCTTCTTTGGATCACATTGAGGCCTACGCTGATAAAGGAAATTTCATCCGTTCAAAACGTGAAAGAAGCTTTCTGAGAAACTTCTTTCTGATCTGTGAGTTCATCTCACAGAGTTACAACCTCTGCCTCAAGAAGCAGTTTGCTAACACTTTTTGTGGAATCTGCAAAGTGATTTTGGGAGCCTATTGGGGCCCATGGTGATAAAGGAATATCCTCACATAATACTAAAGAGAAGCTTTCTGAGAAACTGCATTGCCATGTGTGAATGCAACTCACAGTTACACGTTTCTCTTCAGTGATCAGTTTGTTAGCACAGTTTTCTGGAAATCTGCAATTAGATACTTCAAGCGCAATGAACATTACAGTGACAAAGGAAATTTCCACAGATGAAAACTAGAAAGAAGCTTTCTTAGAACTCTTGGTGATGTGTGAATTCATCTCACAGAGTTACACTTATGTTTCGTGGAGCAGTCCATAACACTGTCTTTGGGAATCGAGAAGGGCTTCTTTGGATCACATTGAGGCCTACGCTGGATAAGGAAATTTCATCCGTTCAACGTGAAAGAAGCTTCGAGAAACTTCTTTCTGATCTGTGAGTTCATCTCACAGAGTTACAACCTCTGCCTCAAGAAGCAGTTTGCTAACTCGTTTTCTGGAATCTGCAAAGTGATAATGGGAGCCTATTGGGGCCCAT
>NW_022142464.1:0-2113 GCF_007565055.1 Rhinopithecus roxellana
GAGTTGCATTCACACATGGCAATGCAGTTTCTCAGAAAGCTTCTCTTTAGTATTATGTGAGGATATTTCCTTATTACCATGGGCCCCAATAGGCTCCCAAATATCACTTTGCAGATTCCACGAAAGAGTGTTAGCAAACTGCTTCTTGAGGCAGAGGTTGTAACTCTGTGAGATGAACTCACAGATCAGAAAGAAGTTTCTCAGAAAGCTTCTTTCACGGTTTTGAACGGATGAAATTTCCTTATCAGCGTAGGCCCAATGATCTAAAGAAGCCCTTCTCAGAATCCTCAAAGACAGTGTTAACGGACTGCTCCACGAAACATAAGTGTAACTCTGTGAGATGAATTCACACATCACCAAGAAGTTTCTAAGAAAGCTTCTTTCTAGTTTTCATCTGTGGATATTTCATTTGTCAGTATGTTCATTGCGCTATGAAGTATCTAATTGCAGATTTCCAGAAAACTGTGCTAACAACTGATCACTGAAGAGAACGTTAACTCTGTGAGTTGCATTCACACATGGCAATGCAGTTTCTCAGAAAGCTTCTCTTTAGTATTATGTGAGGATATTTCCTTATTACCATGGGCCCCAATAGGCTCCCAAATATCACTTTGCAGATTCCACGAAAGAGTGTTAGCAACTGCTTCTTGAGGCAGAGGTTGTAACTCTGTGAGATGAACTCCAGATCAGAAAGAAGTTTCTCAGAAAGCTTCTTTCACGTTTGAACGGATGAAATTTCCTTTATCAGCGTAGGCCTCAATGATCCAAAGAGCCCTTCTCAGATTCCTCAAAGACAGTGTTAATGGACTGCTCCACGAAACATAAGTGTAATCTGTGAGATGAATTCACACATCACCAAGAAGTTTCTAAGAAAGCTTCTTTCTATTTTCATCTCTGGATATTTCCTTTGTCCGTAATGTTCATTGCGCTATGAAGTATCTAATTGCAGATTTCCAGAAAACTGTGCTAACAAACTGATCACTGAAGAGAAACGTGTACTCTGTGGGTTGCATTCACACTGGCAATGCAGTTTCTCAGAAAGCTTCTCTTTAGTTATTATGTGAGGATATTTCCTTTATACCATGGGCCCCAATAGGCTCCCAAATATCACTTTGCAGATTCCACGAAAGAGTGTTAGCAAACTGCTTCTTGAGGCAGAGGTTGTAACTCTGTGAGATGAACTCACAGATCAGAAAGAAGTTTCTCAGAAAGCTTCTTTCACGTTTTGAACGGATGAAATTTCCTTTATCAGCGTAGGCCTCAATGTGATCCAAAGAGCCCTTCTCAGATTCCTCAAAGACAGTGTTAATGGACTGCTCCACGAAACATAAGTGTAACTCTGTGAGATGAATTCACACATCACCAAGAAGTTTCTAAGAAAGCTTCTTTCTAGTTTTCATCTGTGGATATTTCCTTTGTCACTGTAATGTTCATTGCGCTATGATATCTAATTGCAGATTTCCAGAAAACTGTGCTAACAAACTGATCACTGAAGAGAAACGTGTAACTCTGTGGTTGCATTCACACATGGCAATGCAGTTTCTCAGAAGCTTCTCTTTAGTTATTATGTGAGGATATTTCCTTTATCACCATGGCCCCAATAGGCTCCCAAATATCACTTTGCAGATTCCACGAAAAGAGTGTTAGCAAACTGCTTCTTGAGGCAGAGGTTGTAACTCTGTGAGATGAACTCACAGATCAGAAAGAAGTTTCTCAGAAAGCTCTTTCACGGTTTTGAACGGATGAAATTTCCTTTATCAGCGTAGGCCTCAATGATCCAAAGAAGCCCTTCTCAGATTCCTCAAAGACAGTGTTAACGGACTGCTCCACGAAACATAAGTGTAACTCTGTGAGATGAATTCACACATCACCAAGAAGTTTCTAAGAAAGCTTCTTTCTAGTTTTCATCTGGATATTTCCTTTGTCACTGTATGTTCATTGCGCTATGAAGTATCTAATTGCAGATTTCCAGAAACTGTGCTAACAAACTGATCACTGAAGAGAAACGTGTAACTCTGTGAGTTGCATTCACACTGGCAATGCAGTTTCTCAGAAAGCTTCTCTTTAGTTATTATGTGAGGATATTTCCTTTATCACCATGGGCCCCAATAGG
>NW_022142465.1:0-9101 GCF_007565055.1 Rhinopithecus roxellana
TCATGGGATATTCTGTTTTTCACTGTAGGTCTCACTGCACTCCAAAATTTCCCTTCATAGATTTTACAAAAACTGTCTCTCCAAACTGCTGAGTCAATAGAAAAATTTAACTCTTAGAGCTGTATCTACACATCAGAAAGCAGTTTCACAGATAGCTTATTTCTAGTTTTTTTCCAGGGACATTCTGTTTTTTCTCTGTAGGCCTAAGTGGGCTCCAAAATGTCGCTTCACAGATTCTACAAAATGAGGATTTCCAATATGCCAAATCAAAAAAAGGTTTAACTCTGATAGTTTAATCAATGCATCACAACACAGTTTCACAAATAGCTTCTTTCTAGTTTGTATCGAGGTATATTTGGTTTTCACTATAATCTTAACGCCCTCCAATATGTCCCTTCGCACATTCTACAAAAATAGTGTTTCCAAATAGCTGAATCAAATCAAGGTTTAACTCAGTTAGCTGTATGCACACACCACAAAGCAGTTTCACATCCCACTTCTTTCTTGTTTTTATTGCGGGATATTCAGTTTTTCAATATAAGCATCAGTGAGCTCTGAAATATCCCTTCACAGATTCTACAAAAAGTGTTTCCAAACTGCTGAATCAAACGGAAGGTTTAGGCCACGTGTGGTGGCCCACGCCTGCTATCCCAGCACTTTGGGAGGCTGAGGCAGGATGATAATGAGGGCAGGAGTTTGAGATCAGCCTGGCCAACATGGTGAAATCCCGTGTCTACCAAAAATACAAAAAAATTAGTTGGACATTCTTGGTGGGCACCTGTAATCCCAGCTACTTGGGAGGCATAGACAGAAGAATCACTAGCAACCGGAAGGCGGAAGCTGCTGTGTGATCGTGACATGGCACTCCAGCCTGGGAAACAAAAGCAAAACTCTATCTCAAAAACAAACAAAAAGAAAGAAACAAGAAAGAGAGGTGTAACTCTGTGAGCTGAATGCACGCATCAGAGAGCAGCTTTATAGATAATGTCTTCCTAGTTTTTATATTGGCGTATTTGGTTTTTCACTATAGGACTAGAGGGCTCTGAAATGTCCCTTCACAGATTCTACAAAAAGCATGTTTCCAACCTGCTGAATCAAAAGAAAGGTGTAATTCTGTGAACTGAATCCACACGTCATAACGCAGTTTCACAGATATCTTCTTTGTAGATTTTGTTGCGATATTCAATTTTTCACTATATGCCTCAATACCCTTTGAAATGTCCCTTTGCAGATTCTAGAAAAAGATATTTCCAAACTTCTGAGTCAAAATAACGTTTGACTCTGTAAGCTGAACTCACACATCACAAAGTAGTTTCACATATAGCTTATTTCTAGTTTTTTCTACAAATATAAGGTTTTTCAGTATCAGCCTCGGTGGGCTCTGAAATGTTTCTTCACAGATTCTACGAAAAGAGTGTTTCCAACCTGATGAATCAGAGGAAAGTTTTAACTGTGTGAGCTGACCGCACACATTACAATGTAGATTTACAGATATTTTCTTTCTAGTTTTTATGTTGGGCTATTCAGTTTCTCGCTGTGGGACTCAGTGAACCCCAAAATGTCTCATTGCAGTTTCTATCAAAAAATTATTTCTGAATGACTGAAAATGAAAATGAAATGAAAATGAAAATGACTGAACCAAAAGGAAAGTTTAACTCTGTGAGATGAATCCATGCATCACAAAATATTTTCACAGATAGCTTCCTTCTAGTTTTTATCATGTCATATTCAGTTTTTCACTATAAGCTTCACTGCCCTCCAAAGTGTCCCTTCACAGAATCTACCAAAACAGTGTTTCAAAGAGCTGAATCAAATTAACATTTAATTCTGTGAGCTTAATGTATACATCACAAAGCAGTTTCACAGATAGCTTCTTTCTTATTTTTATTAGGGATATTCAATTTTTCATTACAGGCCTCTGTGGTGTCCAAAATATTTCTTCACAGATTCTACAAAAAGAGTGTTTCCAACCTGTGAATCAAAACAAAGGTTTAACTCTGTGAGCTGAATCCACACGTCCCAAAGCAGTTTCACCAATAGCTTCCTTCTCGTTTTTATCACAAGACACTCGTTTTTTTGCTGTAGGCCTCACTTTGCTCTGAAATTTCTTTTTCGCAAATTCAATAAAAATAGTGGTTCCAAACTGCTTAATCAATAGAAAGTTTTAACTTGGTAAGCTGAATCTACACATCACAAAACAGTTTCAGATATCTTCTTTTTAGATTTTATTGCATGATATTATGTTTTTCACTATAGGCCTCACTGCATTGTGAAATATCTCTTCGTAGATTCTATAAAAAGAGTGTTTCCAAACTCTAAATCAATAGTAAGGTTTCACTCTCTGAGTTGAATGCACACATCACAAAGGAGTTTTACAAATAGCTTCTTTTTAGTTTTTATCTAGGGATATTCTGTTTTTCATTACAGGCCTCGGTGGACTCTGAAATATCACTTTGCAGATTCTACAAAAACTTTGTTTCCAATCTGCTGAATCAAAAGAACAGTTTAACTCTGTGAGCTAAATCCACACATCACAAAGCAGTTTCACAGAGAGCTTCTTTCTAATTTTTATCTAGGGTAGGGTTTTCACTACACGCCTTGGTGGGCTTTGAAATATCCCTTCCCAGATTCTACAAAAAAGAGCATTACCAACTGCAGAATCAAAGAAAAATTTAACTCTGTGAGCTGAATCCACACATCAAAAACCCGTTTTGTAGATAACTTTCATATAGATTTTATAGTGGGATATTCGTTTTTTCACAAAATTTCTTACTGTCCTCCAAAATGTCCATTCACGGATTCTACAAAAACAAGTTTTCCAAACTGCTGAATCAAAAGAAAGGTTTAACTCTGTTAGCTGAATCCACACCTTACAAACAGTTTCACAATTAGCCTTTTTAGTTTGTATTGAAGTATATTCGGTCTTTTACTACAATCCTCAAGGCCCTCCAAAATATCCCTTACACGTTCTACAAAAATAGTGTTTCCAAATATCTGAATCAAATTAAAGTTTAACTCGGTTAGGTGAATGCACACATCATAAGGCAGTTTCACAGATCACTTCTTTCTCATTTATTGGAAGATATTTGGTTTTACCCTATAGGCATCAGTGAGCTCTGAAATGACCCTTCACAGATTCTGCAAAAAAGTGTTTCAAAACTGCTGAGTCAAAAGAAAGGTTTAAGCCATGTGTGGTGGCTCATGCCTGTAATTCCAGCACTTTGGGAGGCAGAGGTGGGTGGAACACGAGGTCAGGCATTCAAGACCAGCCTGGTCAACATAGTGAAACCCTGTCTCTAATAAAAATGTAAAAAATTAGCCGAGTGTGGTGGTGGGCTCCTGTAATCCCAGCTTCTTGGCAAGCAGAGGCAGAAGAATCACTTGAAACCAGAAGGCAAAGATTGAAGTGAGCTGAGATCACACCATGACACTCCAGCGTGGGCAACAAGAGTGACACTCCATCTTGAAAGAAAGAAAGAAAGAAAGAGAGAAAGAAGAAAGAGAGAAAGAAGAAAGAAAAAAAAGAAAAAAAAAGAAAGAAAGAAAGAAAGAAGAAAGAAAGAAAGAAAGAAAGAAAAAGAAAGAAAGAAAGAAAGAAAGAAAGAAAAAGAAAGAATTTTAACTCTCTGAGATGAATGCACACATCAGAAAGCAGTTTTACAGGTAGTTGCTTTCTAGTATTTATCTTGGGATATTCGGTTTTTCACTATAGGCGTAGTGGGTTTTGAAATGTCTCTTTGTAGATTCTGCAAAAAGAATGTTTCCAACCTGCTGAATCAAAAGAAAGGTTTAATTCTGTGAACTGAGTCCACACATCAGAAAGCAATATTAGAGATAGCTTCTTTGTACATTTTATCATGTGATATTCGGTTTTTTCACTATAGGCCTCAATGCCCTTTGAAATGCCCCTTCACAGATTCTACAAATACAGTTTTTCCAAACTGCTGAATCAAAAAAAAAAAAAAAGTTTAACCCTGTGAGCTCAATCCATGCATCATATGGTCATTTCACAGATAATTTCTATCTAGTTGATCACTAGATAGAAAAAGATATTTTTATTTTTCACTATATGCCTTACGTGCTTCAAAATATCCCTGTGCCAGAATCTACAAAAAAAGGGTTTCAAATTGCTGAATCAAAGGAAAGTTTTAACTCTGTGAGCTGAATTCACAACTCACAAAGCAGTTTCACAGGTAGCTTATTCCCAGCTTATATCCAGGAATATTCAGTTTTTCACTAAGGCCTCAGTGGGATCCAAAATGTCCCATCACAGATTCTATTTTAAAAAATGGTTTCCAAATTGCTGAATCAAAGGAAAGTTTTAAGTCTGTGAGCTGAATTCACAACTCACAAGGCAGTTTCACAGATAACTTCTTTCTAGTTTTTATCCAGGAATATTCAGTTTTTGACTAAGGCCTCAGTGGGCTGTGACCTGAATCCACACATCACAAAGCAGTTTCAGAAAAAGTTTCTTTCTAGGTTGTATCAAGGTATATTTGTTTTTTCCACCATCATCCTCAAGGCTCTTTAAAATGTCTCTTTGCACATTCTACAAAAAGAGTGTTTCCAAATAGCTGAATCAAATTAGGGTTTAACTCGGTTACCTGAATGCACACATCATAAAGCAGTTCCACAGACTGCTTCTTTCTAGTTTTATCATGGGATATTCAGTTTTTCACTATAGGCATCAGTTAGCTTTGAAATGACCCTTCACAGATTCTACAAAAAGAGTGTTTCCAAGCTGCTGAATCAAAAGAAAAGTTTAGGTCATGCATGGTGTCTCATGCCTATAGTCCCAGCACTTTGGGAGGCCAAGGTGGGTGGATCATGATGTCAGGAATTTGAGACCAGTCTGGCCAACATGGTGAAATCTGGTCTCTACTAAAAATATTTTTAAAAATTAGCTGGGAGAGGTGGAACATGCCTGTAATACCAGATACTTGGTAGGTTGAGGCAGGAGAATTGCTTGAAACTAGAAGGCGAAGTTTGCATCGAGCTGAGATGGTGCCACAGCATTACAGCCTGCACAACAAGAGTGAAATACTATTTTAAAAAGGAAGAAAGAAAGAAATAGAAAGAAAGAAGAGAGAGAGAGAAGAAAGAAAGAAAGAGAGAACGCAAAGAAAGAAGGAAAGAAAGAAGAAAAGAAAGAAAAAGAAAGAAAGAAAGAAAGAAAGAAAGGAAAAAAAAGAAAAAAGAAAGAAAGAAAGAAAGAAAAGAAAGAAAGGAAGCGAAGAAAGAAAGGAAGAAAGGTTTAACTCTGTGAGCTGAATGCACATATCAGAGAGCAGTTTTACAGATAGTTTCTTTTCTAGTTTTTACCTGAAATATTTGATTTTTTACACTGTAGGTCTCACTTTCACGCCAAATGTCCCTTCAAAGATTCGAGAAAAATAGTTTATCCAAACTGCCTTAATGAATGGAAAGATTAACTCTGGTAAGCTAAATCAAACATCACAAAGTATTTACACAGATAACAGATACCTTCTTTTTAGATTTTCTCAAACGATATTATGATTTTCACTATAGGCCTCACTACACTACCAAAATGACTCTTTTGAAGATTCTACAAAAAGAGTGTTTCTAAACTTCAGAATTAAAGGAATGTTTCAGTCTGTGAGCTTAATGCACATATCATAAAGGAGTTGTACAAATAGCTTCTTTCTAGCTTTTATCTAGGTATATTCAGTTTTTAATTATGGGCCTCAGAGGCCTTTAAAATATCACTTTGCAGATCCTACAAAAGTAGTGTTTCCAAATTGCTAATGAAAAGAAAGGTTTAACTCTGTGAGCTTGAATCCACACTTCACAATGCAGTTTCACAGATAGTTTCTTTCTAGATTTTATGGCGGGATATTCCGTTTTTCATTGTAGGCCTCACTGTGCTTCGAAATGTCCCTTTGCACATGCTAAAGAAAGAGTGTTTCCAAACTGCTGATTAAAAAGTAAGGTTTACCTTTGTGAGTTGGATGCATCCATCACAAAGCAGTTTCACAAATAACTTTTTTCTAGTTTTATCTTGTGATATTCGGTTTTTTCACTATAGGCCTCAGTGGGCTCTGAAATGTCCATTCCTAGATTCTACAAAAAGAGTTTTACCAAACTGTTTATCAAAAAAAAAAAAAAGGTTTAACTCTGTGAACGAAATTACACCCATCACAAAACACTTTCACAGGTAGCTTCTTTCTGGTTTATATAACAGGATAGTCCATATTTCACTGCGGACCTCACTACGTTCCAAAATATCCCATTCCAGATTCTACAAAAAAAGTTGTTACAAACAACTGAATCAAAGTAAGGCTTAATTCTGTAAGATAAATGCACACATCACAAAGCAGTTTCACACATAGTTTCCTCCTAGTTTTATCTCAGTATATTCAGTTTTTCACTCTTTGCCTTAATGCACTTTGAATAGTGTCCCTTTGCAGACTCTACAAAAAGAGTGTTTCAAACTGCTGAATGAAAAGAAAGGTTTAATCCTGTGAGCTAAATCTACACATTGCAAATCAGTTACACACAGAGCTTCTTTCTTGCTTTTATTGCACGAAATTTTGTTTTTCACTATGGGTTCTACTGCAATCTGAAATATCCCTTCACAGATTCCACAAAGAGTTTTTCCAACCTGATGAATAAAAAAAAAAAGTTAACACAATGAGCTGACTCCACACATCATGAAACAGTTTAACACATAGCTTATTTCTAGTTTTTATTGCAGGATATTCTGTTTTTTACTATAGTCCTCAATGCCCTCTGAAATGTCTCTTTGCAGATTTTACAAAAACACTGTTTCCAAATTGCTGCATCAAAAGGAACTTTTATCTCTGTGAGCTGAATGCACACATTACAAAGCAGTTTCAGAAATAACGTCTTTCTATAACGTTTCAATATAGGCCTCAGTGAGTTCTGAAATGTTCCTTCGCAGATTGTACAAAAAGAGTGTTTCCAAACTTCTGAATCAAAAGAAAGGTCTAACTCTGTGAGATGGATCCAGACTCACAAAGCAGTTCACAGATAGCTTCTTTCTAGTTTTTATCTAGGGATATTTGGTATTTACTATAGGCCTCAGTGGGTCTGAAGTGTCCCTTCACAGATTCTACAAAAAGAATGTTTACAAGCAGTTGAATTAAATGAAAAATGAACTCTGTGAGCTGAATCTCCACAACAAACATTCACAGATAGATTATTTCTAGATTTTATTATGGAATATTTGGTTTTTCACAATAGGCCTTAACTGCACTCTGAAATGTTTCTTTGCAGATTCTACAAAAAGAGTGTTTCCAAACTGCTGAATCAAAACAAAGGTTTAACCCTGTGAGCTGAATGAACACAGCACAAAGCATTTCACACATAGCTTCTTTCTAGTTTTTTTCACAGATTTTTTGTTTTCACTATAGACCTCAATGCCCTTTGAAATGATCCTTCACAGATTCTACAAAAAGAGTGTCTTCAGACCGCTGAATCCAAAGAAAACTTTAACTCTGTGAGATAAATCCACACATCACAAAGCAATTTTACAGAGAGCTTCTTTTTAGTTTTTATCTAGGGATATTCGGTTTGTTACTATAGGACTCAGTGGGCTTTGAAATGTCACTTCCCAGATTCTACAAAAAAAGTGTTTCAGTACTGCCAAATCAAAAGACAGGTTTATCTCTGTGATCTGAATGCACACATCACAAAGCTGTTTAACACATAGCTTTTTTTTCTAGTTTGTATGGATGGATATTCTGTTTTTCACTATGACCTTACTGCACTCTAAAATGTACCATCACAATTTCTAAAATAAAAGTGTTTCCAACGTGCTGAATATAAAAGAAGTTTAGCTCTGTAAGCTGAATCCATACATCACAAATCAGTTTCAGAGATAGCTTCTTTCTAGCTTTTATCATGGGACATTTTGTTTTCAGTATATGCTTCAGTGCACTCCAAAATGTCCCTTTGCAGATTCTTCTATAAGTGTTTCCAATCTCCTGAATCAAGAGAAAGGTATAAGTCTCAGTGCTGAATCCACACATTAAAAAGTCATTTAACAAATACCTTCTTTCTAGTTTATATAGTGGGATACTCAGTTTTTCACTGTAGGCCTCAGTGCACTCCAAAATGTCCCTGTACAGATTCCACACACACACACACACACACAACACACACAAAGTTTTCAAGCTGATGAATCAACCAAAATGTCAACTCTGTGAGCTGAATTAAGGCATCAGAAAGCAGTTTCCCAGACAGATTCTTTCTATTTTTTATCGTGAGATATTCGGTTGACTGTAAACCTCAGTGAACTCAGAAATGTCCCTTCACAGGTTCCACATAAAAGGTGTTTCCAACCTCCTGAAAATCAGAAAGATTAACTCTGTAAGCTAAATGCAAACATTACAAATCAGTTTCACTGACAGCTTCATTTTAGTTTTCTTTGCAGGATATTTGGTTTTTCACTAGAGTCCTCAGTGCACTCCAAAATATCCTTTAGAAAACCTACAAAAAAAGAGTTTGTCACTATAGGCCCCAGTGGGCTCTGAAAAATCCCTTCGCAGAGTCTACAAAAAGAGTTTTTTCAACCTGCTGAATCAAAAGAATGGATTAACTGTGTGAAATAAATGCACACATCACAAAGTAGTTTTCCAGATAGCTTCTTTCTTTTTTTAATCATGAGATCTTTGATTTTTCAGTATAAGCCTCAGTGTACTCCAAAATATTTCTTCACAGATTTTACAAAAAGAGTGTTTCCAACCTGCATATCAAATTAAAAGGTTTAACTCTGTGAGCTGAATCCCCACGTCACAGAGCAGTTTCACAGATAGCTTCTTGCTAGTTTTTGTCATGGGATATTTGGTTTTTCACTAAAGACCTTACTGTGCTCTGAAATGCCCCTGTGCAGACTCCACAAAAATAGTGTTTGCAAACTGCTGAATCAAAACAAAGGTTTAACTCTGTGATCTAAATCCATACATTACAAAGCAGCATCACAGATAGTTTCTTTCTGGTTTTTATCGCAGGATATTCAGTTGTTCACTATAGGCCTCAATGTCCATAGAAAAATAAGTTCTCAGATTCTGCAAAAAAGTGTTCCCACACTGCAGAATCAAAAGTAAGGTGTAACTCTG
>NW_022142466.1:0-5000 GCF_007565055.1 Rhinopithecus roxellana
AGAATAAGCCCATGTGTTTTTGATTACTATAAATGCGTTATGAAATGGTTGTGTATAATCCAAGTATTTGCATGTAAGTTTTCTCTTTCTTAGTTTATCATAGGTTTCTCAAGATGAGGTATTCATAGATATACAAATCGCTAAAAAGACTCATAATACCTGCTTCAAGAAATTTTTTTCCAATTATTCATTAATGTTTGTATATAATTTTCCAGATTATTAACGCAAAAGATCCTTGGTTCTAGGACTGCTAAAACACCATTATTAAACGAATTCCTATTTGTTTATTCTTATTAACTTCATGGATTTCAGTGTTTAAAACTGACATTTGGTTATGATAAAGCTCATATACAACTAACAACATACTGATGATAGTCATAATGACCAATTTCAACCTAAAAAAAAGGAGTTTAGGATTTGTTACTATTCTAATGAGAAGCCCAACTTGTAACGAAACATTGCTGACCAATAATCACCTGAGTGGGTGACAAGGGACATCAAATCCTGAAAGGGTCAGCCTCTGCTTATTTGAAGATCCCACACGACATCTAAAGACTATCTGAATTGTAGTAGGTAGTGAATGATTGCGTGATGGAAGGAATGGTGTTATTTCGTCAGCTGAGGAGATATTGCCAATATTTCCTTTCACTTCCAGTCAAGATGTGGAGAAAGAAAGACAGATAAGTCAGGGTAATATACATCAAACAGGAGAATTTTGAACGGATGTGGCACCTCTCAACTGCCAAAGTCGTCTAGAGAGTTCTTACATTTTTGAGATACAGAAGTTATATTTGCCACTTATCTATTTGGATTCTGAATAAGGAGGTATCTGAACTTGAAGGTTTGCTTCTTTTTTTTTGTCCTTTTGCTACAAGTGTGTTAGAGACCAGAGTTCACTGTGTTTCTCAAGCTGGATTCAAACTCTCAGACTCAAGCTGGAAACTACAGGAACTGCCACTGTGCCAGCTTCAAGAAACCATTTTAAACAGTTCAGGCCTTAATTGGTCTATCATCAAAATCTTCAGGCGAAAGACTACAGTGTAGATTTTTAACAAAAGGTCCTCAGGTAACCGTTAATGCCCAATTCTGAGAATTGTGCAGCAGACAGACACCAAACACTTCAGTCACTCCTCACCCACCTGAGCTAATGGCCCTTTATCAGTCCGAGATTGTGCCCAAAAAGATATAAAAGAGTAGAGAAGACTCATTATTTAACTATCCAGTTAATTCCTGGGTCTGGCTAGAACAGGGACAAGTAAACTCAAAATTCCACTTGATTTTTGCGATGTATTGTATAGCTCCTTACTCCCACTTTTCCACAAGACATTATTCGATTTGCAGAGGAGTCTTAGACGCTTATCTAAGTGGCAGTTCTGCCAGCATGGGCAATAAGTCAGTTAATATTTGTTCCAGCTCTGCTGAAGTTTTTCTCACTTCATCACCACCATATTCACTGCAATCTGGTTTCATCAGAGTCCTCAAAATTAAGTCTAGGCAAGTTGCAACTCACCACTCTCTGTTTTCAACCAAAAAATGATTAGACCCAAGCTAAAGAGCACTGTTCTAAACACATAAACTGGAGAACAACAAACGAAAAACAACAACACAAACAACAAAACTCTTCCTCGCATTTCCTTCATACTAATTCCAAGGACCGGTGATTCTGATTGTTCTCCTTTTACCTTCATTTTTCCTGAGAAAAGTGATAGTCCGTTTTTCAGAAAATTAGCAGCCAGCAGCAACATTCCGATTTATGTAGTGGCTTTAGTTTTGTTGAGTTTTAAATAAAACCTATTTCCAGGGCACATTTCTTCCGTGTGGTCTTTACACTAAATAAGGAAAAAAAGAAAAAAAAGAAAACCCGCATAGAAAAATAAGTTGAAAAAAAAAAAAGGTTTTATCTTTAAACAAATTCAAGTAATTTTCCCAAAGTGCCATTTATAAAGCGGTGCCCTTGAATGCTTCTTAAAAGATCAATATTTAAAACAAAATCTACCACAATGAAGTTATTGAAATAATTACATTTGATTCAGGTAATGGTGAGCGTCCAATATAAAAAAAATTGACCCTACCATGTTCAATGTTAAAACAAAGATTTTGGAAAGAAAGTTGATTGATCTATACCTTGTCCAGTGCTCAATATTTGCACATGGGAAAAGCAGTTTTTCTGCCAGTGAGGTGCTCTCATTTCACGCATAAATGAGAGAGAATAGCAGGTGTGCCCCTAGATCTCCTTAAGGTTTGGATTGGGCACCTGTTCCGCAAAATAGGCGCAAGCATCTTCCTGGCAATGGACAGCCTGTCCGACTAGACCAAGAAACAGATTGTAAATTATAGAATTCAAAATCACATTCCACAGGTTTCACCAAACGAGTTAATTTAAATGAGATCAATCATTTTAATTTATATATGTTAAATCAAATCCATCGTCAGGCTAAAAGAGTTGGCTTCCTCTAATTTACCTGTATCAAAGGTGTCCTGTTTTCTTTGTCAAGATATCCATTGGCACTTTTGTTAATCAGGAGAAGTTACCACTTCGCAGGCCCCACTGGCACAGGCCCAAATGTAGAAGCAGTTCTACAGAGCAAGAGGACTTTTTAGGAAACTGTAGGGCAAAACATCTCAAAACACACACCAGTGATTGGTGAGTTAAATCACTCAAATTCTCCAACTGCTCCATCAACGGAATTATGAGGGATGGAAAAACAGCCTGAGGGGTCACTTTGGCTTCGCCACTGGAGGGTGCCCGGCGGCCCTCCAAGGCCCCGTCCCAGGGGCTGCGGGGGGGAGGGAAGCGGGACATGGGGACACCTCCCCCCCGGACTGAGCGCCACCCGCTACCTGTGGATGTTTGTCCAAAGGCATCCAGGTACTCCGCTCTTGCGCGCCAGGCAGCCCGCCACTTTCGCGGAGACGCTGACAGCCGCCCTGTGGATTCTTCTGCAGTTCGGAGTCCCGGAGTCGGTACCTGAAAACGTGTAGACGGGGTCTTGGAGCCCAGGACCTTCTGGCCCCCTGCCGCTCCCGAGCGAACAACTTCATGTAGGACTTCTTCTCAGACCCCAACCACCGGACCGAGATCTGAGTAGAGGAAGCTCCCTGTCACCTTTTCACCACCCGATCCGTCCCTGCCGACCCAGCCCCAATCCAACCCCAAGTCCGATCCAACACCAAATCCCGATCACAAACCCCAGTTCGATCCAAAATCTATAGGTATCCAAAATGCCGATCAGCCCAGGTCCACACAGGCTTCAGCAGGCGGCATCGCAGACTCCGAACTCTCAGAACGAGTGAAGTGAGCCTGGTAAAGCCGTTGGGCGCGCGCCGCACCGCCGTTGTCGCCCGGCTCCCGGCCAGCCGCCCCTGGCTCTGCGCTCGCGGACAGGTGGGCTGCAGCTCCAGGTGGCGGCACTGGGGCTCGCGGGTTCTCCTGGGCTCTACCGGACGGCCCCAGGATTCCTCGGCGCGCAGCCAGCCGGGACTGAGAAGGAGGATTACTTTGGCCTTGCAGCCTTCGCCCGCTTCTCCGGGGAAGGGAGATGGGTGACTGCAAGGGCACTCCGCCAGCCACCGGAGTGGATTAGCGTGATGGCATGGCTTCACGCTGAGGGGCTCTGGCCCGAGAGTCTGGGTGCTAGTGTCCTATACTGGAAAAGCACATGGAGAGTCAGGGGCGTTGCTGCTTTCACCACCCGCCCCTTCATCGCTGCAGTGCCCCACGGGCGGTTTGACCCAGCTGCAGATCTGGCACGGACGCGGGAGGTGGGGAGTTTCCCTTAGATGGAACCAGGGTCACCAAGTGCACAGCCTACCTGGCTCCTCTTGGACATCTCTCTAGATCGTGGGCCCTGGCGCTGGGCACACTGTACCCACACGGATGAAACTGAGCTGCTCCTGGCGGGCTGATTGCCTGACTTTACCACCTGGGTGTCTGGCCTCAGGATCCACGCTGCTGGGGGGCAGCCTGCTCTGGGGTGTCCAGTCACCTGCTGCCCGTGCACCAGTTTTCTTTTTTTTTTTTTCTTTTTCTTTTTCTTTTTTTTTTTTTTTTGAGACGGGAGTGTCGCTCTGTCGCCCAGGCTGGAGTGCTGTGGCCGGATCTCAGCTCACTGCAAGCTCCGCCTCCCGGGTTCACGCCATTCTCCTGCCTCAGCCTCCCGAGTAGCTGGGACTACAGGCGCCCGCCATCTCGCCCGGCTAGTTTTGTGTGTGTGTGTGTGTGTGTGTGAGTGAGTGTGTGTGTGTGTGTGTGTGTGTTTGAGACGGAGTGTCTCTCTGTCACCCAGGCTGGAGTGCTGTGGCCGGATCTCAGCTCATTGCAAGCTCCGTCTCCCGGGTTCACGCCATTCTCCTGCCTCAGCCTCCCGAGTAGCTGGGACTACAGGCGCCGGCCACCTCGCCCGGCTAGGTTTGTGGGTGTGTTTTTCTTTTCTTTTTAGACGGAGTCTCGCTCTGTCACCCAGGCTGGAGTGCTGTGGCCGGATCTGAGCTCATTGCAAGCTCCGCCTCCCGGGTTCACGCCATTCTCCTGCTTCAGCCTCCGGAGTAGCTGAGACTACAGGCGCCCGCCACCACGCCCAGCTAGTTTTGTGTGTGTGTGTGTGTGTGTGTGTGTCTGTGTGTGTGTGTGTGTGTGTTTCTTTTGAGACGGAGTCTCGCTCTGTCACCCAGGCTGGAGTGCTGTGGCCGGATCTCAGCTCATTGCAAGCTCCGCCACCCGGGTTCACGCCTTTCTCCTGCCTCAGCCTCCCAAGTAGCTGGGACTACAGTCGCCCGCCACCTCGCCCGGCTATTTTCTGTGTGTGTGTGTGTGTTTTTTTTTTTTTTTTTTTGAGACGGAGTCTCTCTCTGTCACCCAGGCTGAAGTGCTGTGGCTGGATCTCAGCTCATTGCAAGCTCCGCCTCCCGGGTGCACGCCATTCTCCTGCCTCAGCCTCCTGACGAGCTGGGACTACAGGCGCCCGCCAACTCACCCGGGTAGTTTTGTGTGTGTGTGTGTG
>NW_022142467.1:0-7243 GCF_007565055.1 Rhinopithecus roxellana
AATTCTCCATGATCAAACAACGGTACTCCCCTACTGTGTCTTCACATAAACAATCCAGATAACAGTGTGAGTGAAACACAGAATTCTACACCAGATGGAAAAAACATAAACAACTTGAATAGAAATAAGAACAAACTGAAAATTAATACACAAAAAGCAGAAAAAATTACTTTCCAATTAGTATTTGAATGACAAACTTCCTTTTCGATTACTGAATATATAACTTCCTGTAGATAACAGAAACACAATTTTCTATGCATTTGTTGGTATTATGAGAGCGAAAAATCATCTAAATTTAGTTTTTACTGTCTCATTTGTGATCATAAAAATGGTGTAATAAGTTCAGATAGTCAAGAAAATAATAAACAGGTATATTTACTTTCATTATATAAACTGTATCCATAAAGTGTAAGGCATCAATATTATATACTAAACTTAAAGTTTATATTATTTTCAGTCCAGTCAAATTTTAGACTAGTGGACAGTTAAGTTTGGGTAATAAGTGTCGAATGTAGTTTGCGAAGAGTGTTTTGAGAAGAAAAAACATGAATATGGAAAACAACTAGACACAATGAAGTCTTCTCTATTCATCTTTCATTCAATAAATATTGTTTGAATTCCTACAATATACCAAATGATATTTCAGGTCCTGGGGAATGAATCAAGGAACAAGACACCACTTTGCTCTTAAGTCACTTGTAGAACAGTTATTGACTATGGTAATCAAAACTAAGACTGAACACAAGACTGAAGTGATGACAACACCATGTATTATACCTTACAGGATGCTAGAACTGAGAGAGCAGCCACAGAAAATGGGATGTGAGGGAGATAAAAATTCAAACACAGACACAGAGTGATTAATAAATACCAGGAGGCAGATCAGGGAATTCAAGTATTCTTACAGGAATGGAAAACATAGTGATTGCACTGAATTTATTAGAATTTCAAAAGTTAAGATAACATGAGATGTGCCTGTACTCACAGCTACTCGGGAGGCTGAGGCAGGAGAATGGCGTGAACCCGGGAGGCGGAGCTTGCAGTGAGCTGAGATCCAAGCCACAGCAACTCCAGCCGGGTGAGAGAGTCAGACTCCGTATCAAATAACACACCACACACCCACCACACACAACAACCACACTACCAGGCCAAAACTCCGTGGCGGACGCCTGCAGTCCCAGCTACTCGGGAGGCGAGGCGGAGAAAGGCGTGAACTCGGGAGGTGGAGCTTGCAATGAGCTGAGATCCGGCCACAGCATTCCAGCCTGGGGACAGAGCGAGACTGCGACTGAAACACACACACACACACACACACACAACTAGCCAGGCGAGGTGTGGGCGCCTGCAGTCCCAGGTACTCAGGAGGCTGAGGCAGGAGAATGGGGTGAACCCGGGAGGCGGAGCTAGTAGTGAGCTGAGATCCGTCCACAGCACTCCAGCCTGGGTGACAGAGCAAGACTCCGTCTAAAAAAAAAAAAAAAAAAAACTACCCGGGCGAGGTGCGGGCGCCTGTAGTCCCAGCTACTCGGAGGCTGAGGCAGGAGAATGGAGTGAACCCGGGAGGCGGAGCTTGCAATGAGCTGAGATCCGGCCACAGCACTCCAGCCATGGTGACAGAGGCAGACTCCGTCTCAAAAAAACACAACACACACACACACACACACCACACACACACACACACCCACACCCACACACACAAAACTAGCCGGGTGAGATGGCGGGCGCCTGTAGTCCCAGCTACTCGGGAGACTGAGGAAGGAGAATGGTGTGAACCCAGGAGGCGGAGCTTGCAGTGAGCTGAGATCCAGCCACAGCACTCCAGCCTGGGTGAGAGAGTCAGACTCCGTATCAAAAACACACACACACACACACACACCACACACACAAAACTAGCCGGGCGAGGTGGCGGACGCCTGCAGTCCCAGCTACTCGGGAGGCTGAGGCAGGAGAAAGGCGTGAACTCGGGAGGTGGAGCTTGCAATGAGCTGAGATCCGGCCACAGCATTCCAGCCTGGGTGACAGAGCGAGACTGCGACTGAAACACACACACACACACACACACACACACAACTAGCCAGGCGAGGTGTGGGCGCCTGCAGTCCCAGGTACTCGGGAGGCTGAGGCAGGAGAATGGGGTGAACCCGGGAGGCGGAGCTAGTAGTGAGCTGAGATCCGTCCACAGCACTCCAGCCTGGGTGACAGAGCAAGACTCCGTCTAAAAAAAAAAAAAAAAAAAAAACTACCCGGGCGAGGTGCGGGCGCCTGTAGTCCCAGCTACTCGGAGGCTGAGGCAGGAGAATGGAGTGAACCCGGGAGGCGGAGCTTGCAATGAGCTGAGATCCGGCCACAGCACTCCAGCCATGGTGACAGAGGCAGACTCCGTCTCAAAAAAACACAAACACACACACACACACACACACACACACACCACACCCACACCCACACACACAAAACTAGCCGGGTGAGATGGCGGGCGCCTGTAGTCCCAGCTACTCGGGAGACTGAGGAAGGAGAATGGTGTGAACCCAGGAGGCGGAGCTTGCAGTGAGCTGAGATCCAGCCACAGCACTCCAGCCTGGGTGACAGAGCCAGACTCCGTCTAAAAAAAAAAAAAAAAAAAGAAAAACAGAAAAAAAAAACACAAAAAACTACCCGGATGAGGTGGCGGGCGCCTGTAGTCCCAGCTGCTCGGGAGGGAGGCTGAGGCAGGAGAAAGGCGTGAACCCGGGAGGCGGAGCTTGCAATAAGCTGAGATCCGGCCACAGCACTCCAGCCTGGGTGAGAGAGCGAGACTGCGTC
Source organism: Rhinopithecus roxellana (assembly GCF_007565055.1). Classification (NCBI taxonomy): domain Eukaryota; kingdom Metazoa; phylum Chordata; class Mammalia; order Primates; family Cercopithecidae; genus Rhinopithecus; species Rhinopithecus roxellana. The sequence continues at coordinate 2,800 of NW_022142467.1, forward strand.
TGAAAACACACACACACACACACACCCAGCACACAACACACACACAACACACACACACAAACACACACAAAACTAGCCGGGTGAGATGGCGGGCGCCTGTAGTCCCAGCAACTCGGGAGGCTGAGGCGGGAGAATGGCGTGAACTCGGGAGGCGGAGCTTGCAATGAGCTGAGATCTGGCCACAGCACCTCCAAGCCTGGGTGACAGAGCGAGACTCCGTCTCAAAAAATAAAGAAAAAAAACACACACACACTAAACTAGCCGGGTGAGGTGGCGGGCGCCTGTAGTCCCAGCTACTCGGGAGGGAGGCTGAGGCAGGAGAAAGGCCTGAACCTGGGAGGCGGAGGTTGCAATGAGCTCAGATCCGGCCACAGCACTCCAGCCTGGGTGACAGAGACAGACTCCGTCTCAAAACACACACACACACAAACACACACACAACACACACAGAGACACAAAACTAGCCGGGCGAGGTGGCGGGCACCTGTAGTCCCAGCTACTCGGGAGGCTGAGGAAGGAGAATGGCGTGAACCCGGGAGGCGGAGCTTGCAGTGAGCTGAGATCCGGCCACAGCACTCCAGCCTGGGTGACAGAGCCAGACTCCGTCTCAAAAAAAAAAAAAAAAAAAAAAAAAAAAAACCACAAAAAACTAGCCGGGCTAAGTGGCAGGCGCCTGTAGTCCCAACTACTCAGGAGGCTGAGGCAGGAGAAAGGCGTGAACCAGGGAGGCGGAGCTTGCAATGAGCTAAGATCCAGCCACAGCACTCCAGCCTCGGTGACAGAGCGAGACTCCGTCTCAAAAGAACACACACACACACACACAAACACACAAAACTAGCTGGGCGTGGTGGCGGGCACCTGTAGTCTCAGCTACTTGGGAGGCTGAGGCAGGAGAAAGGCATGAACCCGGGAGGCGGAGGTTGCAATGAGCTGAGATCCGGCCACAGCACTCCAACCTGGGTGACAGAGGCAGACTGCGTCTCAAACACACACACACACACAACACACACACACACACACAAAACTACCCCGGCGAGATGGCGGGCGCCTGTAGTCCGAGCTACTCGGGAGGCTGAGGCAGGAGAATGGCAGTGAACCCGGGAGGCGTAGGTTGCAATGAGCTGAGATCCGGCCACAGCACTCCAGCCTGGGTGACAGAGCCAGACTCCGTCTCAAACACACACACACACACACACACACACACACACACACACACAAAACTAGCCAGGCGAGATGGCGGGCGCCTGTAGTCCCAGCTACTCGGGAAGTTGAGGAAGGAGAATGGCGTGAACCGGGAGGCGGAGCTTGCAGTGAGCTGAGATCCAGCCACAGCACTGCAGCCTGGTGACAGAGCGAGACTCCGTCTCAAAAGAAAAACACACACACACACACACACGCAAAACTACCTAGGCGTGGTCGGCGCCTGTAGTCCCAGCTACTACCGGAGGCTGGGCAGGAGAATGGCGTGAACCCGGGAGGCGGAGCTTGCAATGAGCTGAGATCCTGGCCACAGCACTCCAGCCTGGGTGACCAGAGCGAGACTCCGTCTCAAACACACACACCACACACACACCACACACAACACACAACAAACACACACAAAACTAGCCGGCGATATTGCGGGCGCCTGTATTCCTAGCTACTCCGGAAGCTAAGTCAGGAGAATGCAGTGAAACCCGGGAGGCGGAGCTTGCAGTGAGCTGATATCCAGCCACAGCACTCCAGCCTGGGTGACAGAGCCAGACCCGTCTCAAAAAAAAAAGAAAAAAAAAACAAAAAAAACAAAAAAAAAACAACAAACAGCAAGCCGGTGAGGTTGCGGGCGCCTGTAGTCACAGCTACTCGGGAGTCTGAGGCAGGAGAATGGCGTGAACCCGGGAGGCGGAGGCTGCATGAGCTGATATCCGGCCACAGCACTCCAGCCTGGGTGAAAAAAAAAAAAAAAAAACGAGCTAGACTCCGTCTCAAACACACACACACACAGTACACAACACACACACACACACACACAACACACACAACTAACCGTGCGATATGGCGGGCGCCTGTAGTCCCAGCTATCTTGGGAGGCTGAGGCAGGAGAATGGCGTTACCCGAGGAGCGCGGAGCTTGCAGTGAGCTGAGATCCAGCCACAGCAACTCCAGGCTGGGTGACAGAGCCAGACTCCTTCTCTACAAAAAAAGAAAACAACGAAAAAAAACAAAAACAAAAATTAAAAACACACAACAAAAAACTAGCCGGATGAGGTGGCGGGCGCCTGTAGTCCCAGCGCTACTACCTCGAGGCTGAGGCAGGATAATGGAGTGAAGCCGGGAGGCAGAGCTTGCAGTGAGCTGAGGTCTCAAAAAAAAAATAATAATACAATAAAAGAAACACAAAAAAATAGCCTGGTGAGGTGGCAGTCGCATGTAGTCCCAGCTACTCAGGAGGCTGAGGCAGGAGAAAGGCGTGAACCCGAGAGGCGGAGCTTGCAATGAGCTGAAATCCGGCCACAGCACTCCAGCCTGGGTGACAGAGGCAGACTCCGTGTCAAACACACACACACAACACACACACACACACACACACACACACACACACACAAAACTACCCGGGCGAGATGGCGGGCACATGTAGTCCCAGTTCGTCAGGAGGCTGAGGCAGGAGAATGGCGTGCACCCGGGAGGAGGAGCTTGCAATGAGCTGAGATCCAGCCACAGCACTTCAGCCTGGGTGACAGAGCGAGACTCCGTCTCAAAAAAAAAAAAAAAAAACACACACACACACACAAAAATAGCCGGGCGAGATGGCGGGTGCCTGTAGTCCCAGCTACTGGGAGGCTGAGGAAGGAGAATGGCGTGAACCCGGGAGGTGGAGCTTGCAGTGAGCTGAGATCCAGCCACAGCACTCCAGCCTGGGTGACATAGGGAGACTCCGTCTCAAAAAAAAAAAAAAAAAAAAAAAAAAAAAAAAAAAAAAAAAAAAAAAAAAAAAAAAAATCCTCATAAAACTAGCTGCGTGAAGTGGCAGGGGCCTGTAGTCCCAGCTACTCGGGAGGCTGAGGCAGGAGAAAGGCGTGAACCCGGGAGGCGGAGCTTCCAATCAGCTAAGATCCGGCCGCAGCACTCCAGCCTGGGTGACAGAGCGAGACTCCGTCTCAAAAGAATAAAAACGCACAACACACACACACACCCAAAACTAGCTGGGCGTGGTGGCGGGCGCCTGTAGTCCCAGCTACTCGGGAGGCTGAGGCAGGAGAAAGGCATGAACAGGGGAGGCGGAGCTTGCAATGAGCTGAGATCAGGCCACAGCACTCCAGCCTGGGTGACAGAGCGAGACTCCGTCTCAAAAGAAAAAAAAGAAACACACACACACAAACACATACAGAAAACTAGCTGGGCGTGGTGGCGGGCGCCTGTAGTCCCAGCTACTCCGGAGGCTGAAGCAGGACAATGGCGTGAACCCGGGAGGCGGAGCTTGCAATGAGCTGAGATACGGCCACAGCACTCCAGCCAGGGTGACAGAGGCAGACTCCGTCTCAAACACACACACACACACACATACACACACACACACACACACACACACAACTACCCGGGCGAGATGGCGGGCGCCTGTAGTCCCAGCTACTCGGGAAGCTGAGGAAGGAGAATGGCGTGAACCCGGGAGGCGGAGCTTGCAGTGAGCTGAGATCTAGCCACAGCACTCCAGGCTGGGTGACAGAGCCAGACTCCGTCTCAAAAACACACACACACACACACACACACACACACACACACACACACAAAAACTACCCGGGCGAGATGGCGGGCGCCTGTAGTCCCAGCTACTCGGGAAGTTGAGGAAGGAGAATGGCGTGAACCCGGGAGGCGGAGCTTGCAGTGAGCTGAGATCCAGCCACAGCACTCCAGGCTGGGTGACAGAGCCAGACTCCGTCTCAAAAAAAAAAAACAAAAAAAAAAAAAAAAAAATAAATAAAAAACACCTAAAACTAGCCGGATGAGGTGGCAGGCGCCTGTAGTCCCAGCTACTCGGGGGGCTGAAGCAGGAGAATGGCGTAAAGCCGGGAGGCCGAGCTTGCAGTGAGCTGAGGTCTCAAAAAAAAATAAAATAAAATAAAAATGAAAGAAACACAAAAACTAGCCTGGCGAGGTGGCAGGCGAATGTAGTCCCAGCTACTCAGGAGGCTGAGGCAGGAGAAAGGCGTGAACCCGAGAGGCGGAGCTTGCAATGAGCTGAGATCCGGCCACAGCACTCCAGCCTGGGTGACAGAGCGAGACTCCGTCTCAAAAGAAAACACCACACCCACACACACACCACACACACACACACACACACACACACACAAAACTAGCTGGGCGTGGTGGCGGGCACCTGTAGTCCCAGCTACTCCGGAGGCTGAAGCAGGAGAATGGCGTGAACCCGGGAGGCGGAGCTTGCAGTGAGCTGAGATCCGGCCACACC
>NW_022142468.1:0-12420 GCF_007565055.1 Rhinopithecus roxellana
GGGATCCAGGCGCCCGCATCTCACCCGGGTGTGTTTGTGTGTTGTGTGTTTGTTTGTTTGTTTGTGTGGTGTGTGTGCTGTGTGTGTTGAACGGATTTGCCTCTTCACCTAGGGGGCGTGGAGTGTGTGGCGTGATCCTAGCTCATCTGCAAGCTCGCCTCCGGGTGGTTCACGCCATTCTCCTGCTTCAGCTACCGAGTAGCTGGGACTACAGGGCCCGCCACCACGCCCCAGCTAGTTTGTGTGTGTGTGTGGTGTGTGGGTGTGTGTGTTTTCTTTGAGAGGAGTCTCTCTCTGTCACCCAGGTGGAGTGCTGGCAGGATCTCTGACTCATTGCAAGCTCCGCCTCTCCGGTTCACGCCTTTCTCCTGCCTCAGCCTCCTGAGTATCTGGGACTACACTGCACTGCCACCTCCCAGGCTAGTTTTTGTGTTTTCTGTTCTATTTTATTTTATTTTATTTTATTTTGATGAACTCAGCTACATCGAAGCTCCGCCTACCCGGGTTCACGGCATTTCTCCTCCTCAGTCCCGCGTAGCTGGACTACAGGCGCCCGCCACTCATGCCCGGCAAGTTTGCTATTGTGTGTGTGTGTGTGTGTTGGTTGTGTGTAGTGTGTGTTGTGTGTGTGTGTGTGTGTGTTGAGACGAGTCTCTGCTCTGTCACCAGGCTGGAGTTTGCTGTGGCCGATCTCACTCATTGCAAGCTCCGTCTCCCGGGTTCACGCCATTTCTCCTGCCTCGCCCCCGAGTAGTGGGACTACAGGAGCCGGCCACCTCGCTCCGGTAGTTTGTGTGTTGTGTGTGTGTGTTTTCTTTTTAGACGAGTCTCGCTCTGTCACCCAGGCTGAGTGCTGTGGCTGATCTCAGCTCATTGCAAGCTCCGCCTCCCCGGTTGTCACGCATTCCTGCTTCAGCCCCCGAGTAGCTGGGACTACAGGGCGCCGCCCACCACCCGGCAGTTTAGTTTGTTTGTGTGTGTGTGTGTTTTTTGTTGAGACGGAGTCTGGCTCTGTCACCATGGGGAGTGCTGTGGCCGGATCTCAGTCACTCAAGCTCGGCACCTCCGGGTTCACGCCATTCTCTGCCTCAGCCCTGATAGCTGGGACTACAGGCACCGCCACCTCCCCCCGGTAGTTTTGTGTGTTGTGTTGTATTGTGTGTGTGTGTGTGTGTGTGGTGTTTTCTTTTGAGTACGAGTTCGCTCTGTCACCCAGGCTGGAGTGCTGTGGCCGGATCTCAGCTCATTTGCAAGCTACCGGCCACCGGGCACGCCTTATCTCCGCCTCAGCCCCCCAAGTATCTGGGACTACAGCGCCGCGCATCCATCCCGGAGTATTTTGTTGTTTGTTGTGTTTGTTTTTTTTATTTTTTTTTTTTTTTTGAGACGGAGTCTCTCTCGTCACCCAGCTGAAGTGCTGTGGCTGGATCTCAGTCTCATGCAAGCTCGCCTCCCGGGTGCACGATTCTCCTGCCTCAGCTCCTGACGAGTGGGGACTACAGGCGCCAGCATCTCCCCGGGTAGTTTGTGTGTGGTGTGTGGTGTGTGTGTGTGTGTTTGTGTTTGTACACGGAGTCTGCCTCTGTCCACCTAGGTGGGAGTGCACACACACACACACACACTCACACACACAAAACTACCCGGGTGAGATGGCGGGCGCCTGTAGTCCCAGCTCGTCAGGAGGCTGAGGCAGGAGAATGGCGTGCACCCGGGAGGCGGAGCTTGCAATGAGCTGAGATCCAGCCACAGCACTTCAGCCTGGGTGACAGAGCGAAACTCAGTCTCAAAAGAAACACACACACACACACACACACACACTCAAAACTACCCGGGTGAGGTGGCGTGTTCCTGTAGTCCCAGCAACTCGCGAGGCTGAGGCAGGAGAAAGGCATGAACAGGGGAGGCCGAGCTTGTAGTGATCTCAGATCAGGCCAAAGCACTCCAGCCTGGGTGACGGAGCGAGACTCAGTCTCAAAAGAAAAAACACACACACAGACACACACACACACAAACCCACACAGAAAACTAGCTGGGCATGGTGGCGGGCGCCTGTAGTCCCAGCTACTTGGGAGGCTGAGGCAGGAGAAAGGCGTGAACCCGGGTGGCGGAGCTTGCAATGAGCTGAGATCCGGCCACAGCACTCCAGCCTGGGTGACAGAGCGAAACTCAGTCTCAAAAGAAAAACACACCCACCACACACACACACACACACACACACACACACAAAACTACCCGGATGAGGTGGCGTGTGCCTGTAGTCCCAGCTACTCGGGAGGCTGAGGCAGGAGAAAGGCATGAACAGGGGAGGCCGAGCTTGTAGTGATCTGAGATCAGGCCACAGCACTCCAGCCTGGGTGACGGAACTAGACTCCGTCTCAAAGGAAAAAAAACACACACACACACACACAAACCCACACAGAAAACTAGCTGGGCGTGGTGGCGGGCGCCTGTAGTCCCAGCTACTCCGGAGGCTGAAGCAGGAGAATGGCGTGAACCCGGGAGGCGGAGCTTGCAATGAGCTGAGATCCGGCCACAGCACTCCAGCCTGGGTGACAGAGGCAGACTCCGTCTCAAACACACACACACACCACACACACACACACACACACACAACTACCCGGGCGAGATGGCGGCGCCTGTAGTTCCAGCTACTCGGGAGGCTGAGGCAGGAGAATGGCGTGAACCCGGGAGGCGGAGATCGCAATGAGCTGAGATCCGGCCACAGCACTCCAGCCAGGGTGACAGAGGCCGACTCCGTCTCAAACACACACACACACACACACACAGACACACACACACACACACAAAACTACCCAGGCGAGATGTCGGGCGCCTGTAGTCCCAGCTACTCGGGAAGTTGAGGAAGGAGAATCGCGTGAAACCGGGAGGCGGAGCTTGCAGTGAGCTGAGAACCAGCCACAGCACTCCAGGCTGGATGACAGAGCCAGACTCCGTCTCAAAGAAAAGAAAAAACAAAAAAAAAAAAAACAAAAAATATAAAACACAAAAATCTAGGCGGATGAGGTGGCGGGCGCCTGTAGTCCCAGCTACTCCGGAGGCTGAGGCAGGAGAATGGCGTGAAGCCGGGAGGCAGAGCTTGCAGTGAGCTGAGGTCTCAAAAAATAAAATAAAAATAAAAATAAAAGAAACAGAAAAACTAGCCTGGTGAGGTGGCAGTCGCATGTAGTCCCACCTACTCAGGAGGCTGAGGCAGGAGAAAGGCGTGAACCCGAGAGGCGGAGCTTGCAATGAGCTGAGATCCGGCCACAGCACTCCAGCCTGGGTGACAGAGCGAGACTCCATCTCAAAAGAAAACACCACACACACACACACACACACACACACACACACCACAAAACTAGCTGGGGGTGGAGGCGGGCGCCTGTAGTCCCAGCTACTCCGGAGGCTGAAACAGGAGAATGGCGTGAACCCGGGAGGCAGAGCTTGCAATTAGCTGAGATCCGGCCACAGCACTCCAGCCTAGAGGACAGAGGCAGACTCCGTGTCAAACAACACACACACACACACACACACACACAAAACTACCCGGGCGAGATGGCGGGCGCCTGTAGTCCCAGCTCGTCAGGAGGCTGAGGCAGGAGAATGGCGTGAACCCGGGAGGCGGAGCTTGCAATGAGCTGAGATCCAGCCACAGCACTTCAGCCTGGGTGACAGAGCGAGACTCCGACTCAAAAGAAAACACCACACAACACACACACACACACACACACACACACACACAAAACTACCCCGGCGAGATGGCGGGCGCCTGTAGTCCCAGCTCGTCAGGAGGCTGAGGCAGGAGAATGGCGTGCACCCGGGAGGCGGAGCTTGAAATGAGCTGAGATCCAGCCACAGCACTTCAGCCTGGGTGACAGAGCGAGACTCCGTCTCAAAAAAAAAAAAAAAAAAAAACAAACACACACAAAAATAGAAGGGCGAGATGGCGGGTGCCTGTAGTCCCAGCTCCTCGGGAGGCTGAGGAAGGAGAATGGCGTGAACCCGGGAGGCGGAGCTTGCAGTGAGCTTATATCCAGCCACAGCACTCCAGCCTGGGTGACATAGGGAGACTCCGTCTCAAAAAAAAAAAAAAAAAAACCTCAAAAAACTAGCTGCGTGAAGTGGCAGGGGCCTGTAGTCCCAGCTACTCGGGAGGCTGAGGCAGGAGAAAGGCGTGAACCCGGGAGGCGGAGCTTGCAATCAGCTAATATACGGCCACAGCACTCCAGCCTGGGTGACAGAGTGAGACTCCGTCTCAAAAGAATAAAAACGCACAACACACACACACACACACACACACACAAAACTAGCTGGGCGTGGTGGCAGGCACCTGTAGTCCCAGCTACTCGGGAGGCTGAGGAAGGAGAAAGGCATGAACAGGGGAGGCGGAGCTTGCAATGAGCTGAGATCAGGCCACAGCACTCCAGCCTGGGTGACAGATCGAGACTCCGTCTCAAAAGAAAAAAAAACACACACACACTCAAACACACACAGAAAACTAGCTGGGCGTGGTGGCGGGCGCCTGTAGTCCCAGCTACTCCGGAGGCTGAAGCAGGAGAATGGCGTGAACCCGGGAGGCGGAGCTTGCAATGACCTGAGATCCGGCCACAGCACTCCAGCCTGGGTGACAGAGGCAGACTCCGTCTCAAACACACACACACACACACACACAGACACACACACACACACACAAAACTACCCGTGCGAGATGACAGGCGCCTGTAGTCCCAGCTACTCGGGAAGTTGAGGAAGGAGAATCGCGTGAACCCGGGAGGCGGAGCTTGCAGTGAGCTGATATCCAGCCACAGCACTCCAGGCTGGATGACAGAGCCAGACTCCGTCTCAAAGAAAAGAAAAAACAAAAAAAAACAAAAAATAAAAAACACAAAAATCTAGGCGGATGAGGTGGTGGGCGCCTGTAGTCCCAGCTACTCCGGAGGCTGAGGCAGGAGAATGGCGTGAAGCCGGGAGGCAGAGCTTGCAGTGAGCTGAGGTCTCAAAAAAAAATAAATAAATAAATAAAAATAAAAGAAACACAAAAACTAGTCTGGTGAGGTGGCAGTCGCATGTAGTCCCACCTACTCAGGAGGCTGAGGCAGGAGAAAGGCGTGAACCCGAGAGGCGGAGCTTGCAATGAGCTGAGATCCGGCCACAGCACTCCAGCCTGGGTGACAGAGCGAGACTCCATCTCAAAAGAAAACACCACACACACACACACACACACACACAAACTAGCTGGGGGTGGAGGCGGGCGCCTGTAGTCCCAGCTACTCCGGAGGCTGAAGCAGGAGAATGGCGTGAACCCGGGAGGCGGAGCTTGCAATTAGCTGAGATCAGCCACAGCACATCAGCCTGGGTGACAGAGCGAGGACTGCGTCTCAAAAAAAAAAAAAAAACACACACACCACACAAAAATAGCCAGGGCGAGATGGCGGGTGTCGCCTGTAGTCCCAGCTACTCGGGTGAGGCTGAGGAAGGAGAATGGCGTGAACCCGGGAGGCGGAGCTTGCAGTGAGCTGATTCCAGCCACAGCAATCCAGCCTGGGTGACATAGGGAGACTCCGTCTCAAAAAAAAAAAAAAAAAAAAAAAAACCTCAAAAAAACCAGCTGCGTGAATTGGCAGGGGCCTGTAGTCCCAGCTACTCGGGAGGCTGAGGCAGGAGAAAGGCGTGAACCCGGGAGGCGGAGGTTCCAATCAGCTAAGATCCGGCCACAGCACTCCAGCCTGGGTGACAGAGCGAGACTCCATCTCAAAAGAATAAAAACGCAAAACACACACACACACACACACACACAAACGCAAACAGAAAACTAGCTGGGCGTGGTGGCGGTCGCCTGTAGTCCCAGCTACTCCGGAGGCTGAAGCAGGAGAATGGCTTGAACCCGGGAGGCGGGGCTTGCAATGAGCTGTGATCCGGCCACAGCACTCCAGCCTAGGTGACAGAGGCAGACTCCGTGTCAAACACACACACACACACACACACACACACACAGACAAACACACAAAACTACCCGGGCGAGATGGCGGGCGCCTGCAGTCCCAGCTCGTCAGGAGGCTGAGGCAGGAGAATGGCGTGCACCCGGGAGGCGGAGCTTGCAATGAGCTGAGATCCAGCCACAGCACTCCAGCCTGGGTGACATAGGGAGACTCCGTCTCAAAAAAAAAAAAAAAAAAAAAAACAAAACCTCAAAAAACTAGTTGCGTGAAGTGGCAGGGGCCTGTAGTCCCAGCTACTCGGGAGTCTGAGGCAGGAGAAAGGCGTGAACCCGGGAGGCGGAGCTTCCAATCAGCTAAGATCCGGCCACAGCACTCCAGCCTGCTTGACAGAGCGAGACTCCATCTCAAAAGAATAAAAACGTAAAACACACACACACACACACACACAAACACACACAGAAAACTAGCTGGCGTGGTGGCGGGCGGGCGCCTGTATCCCAGCTCCTCCGGAGGCATGGAAGCAGGAGAGAAATGGCTTGAAACCAGGAGGCGGAGCTTGCAATGAGCTGTGATCCGGCCACAGCACTCCAGCCTAGGTGACAGAGGCAGACTCCGTGTCAAACACACACACACACACACACACCCACACCCACACAGACAAACACACAAAACCTACCCGGTGAGATGGCGGGCGCCTGTAGTCCCAGCTCCTCAGGAGGCTGAGGCAGGAGAATGGCGTGCACCCGGGAGGCGGAGCTTGCAATGAGCTGAGATCCAGCCACAGCACTTCAGCCTGGGTGACAGAGCGAGACTCCGTCTAAAAAAAAAAACAAAAAAAACAAAAACACACACACACACAAATAGCCCGGCGAGGTGGCGGGCGCCTGTAGTCCCAGCTACTTGGGAGGCTGAGGCAGGAGAAAGGCGTGAACCAGGGTGGCGGAGCTTGCAATGAGCTGAGATCCGGCCACAGCACTGCAGCCTGGGTGACAGAGCGAAACTCAGTCTCAAAAGAAAAACACAACACACACACACACACACACACACACACACAAACACACACACAAAACTACCCGGGTGAGGTGGCGTGTGCCTGTAGACCCAGCTACTCGGGAGGCTGAGGCAGGAGAAAGGCATGAACAGGGGAGGTCGAGCTTGTAGTGATCTGAGATCAGGCCACAGCACTCCAGCCTGGGTGACAGAGCGAGACTCTGTCTCTAAAGAAAAAAAAACCACGCACACACACACACATAACCCACACAGAAACTAGCTGGGCGTGGTGGCGGGCGCCTGTAGTCCCAGCTACTCAGGAGGCTGAAGCAGGAGAATGGCGTGAACCCGGGAGGCGGAGCTTTCAATGAGCTGAGATCCGGCCACAGCACTCCAGCCTGGGTGACAGAGGCAGACTCCGTCTCAAACACACACACACACACACACACACACACACAGACACACACACACACACACAAAACTACCCGGGCGAGATGACGGGCACCTGTAGTCCCAGCTCTTGGGAAGTTGAGGAAGGAGAATCGCGTGAACCCGGGAGGCGGAGCTTGCAGTGAGCTGAGATCCAGCCACAGCACTCCAGGCTGGATGACAGAGCCAGACTCCATCTCAAAGAAAAGAAAAAACAAAAAAAAAAACAAAAAATAAAAAACACAAAAATCTAGGCGGATGAGGTGGTGGGCGCCTGTAGTCCCCAGCTACTCCGGAGGCTGAGGCAGGAGAATGGCGTGAAGCCGGGAGGCAGAGCTTGCAGTGAGCTGAGGTCTCAAAAAAAAAAAAAAAATAATAAAAAAAAAGAAACACAAAACTAGCCTGGTGAGGTGGCAGTCGCATGTAGTCCCACCTACTCAGGAGGCTGAGGCAGGAGAAAGGCGTGAACCCGAGAGGCGGAGCTTGCAATGAGCTGAGATCCGGCCACAGCACTCCAGCCTGGGTGACAGAGCGAGACTCCATCTCAAAAGAAAACACCACACACACACACACACACACCACACACACAACACACAAAATAGCTGGGGGTGGAGGCGGCGCCTGTAGTCACAGCTACTCCGAGGCTGAAGCAGGAGAATGGCGTGAACCCGGGAGGCGGAGCTTGCAATTAGCTGAGATCCGCCACAGCACTCCAGCCTAGAGACAGAGCGAGACTGCGTCTCAAAAAAAAAAAAAAAAACAAACACACACAAAAATAGCCAGGCGAGATGGCGGGTGCCTGTAGTCCCAGCTACTCGGGAGGCTGAGGAAGGAGAATGGCGTGAACCCGGGAGGCGGAGCTTGCAGTGAGCTGATTTCCAGCCACAGCACTCCAGCCTGGGTGACATAGGGAGACTCCGTCTCAAAAAAAAAAAAAAAAAAAAAAAAAAACCTAAAAAACCAGCTGCGTGAATTGGCAGGGGCCTGTAGTCCCAGCTACTCGGGAGGCTGAGGCAGGAGAAAGGCGTGAACCCGGGAGGCGGAGGTTCCAATCAGCTAAGATCCGGCCACAGCACTCCAGCCTGGGTGACAGAGCGAGACTCCATCTCAAAAGAATAAAAACGCAAAACACACACACACACACACACACACAAACACAAACAGAAAACTAGCTGGGCGTGGTGGCGGGCGCCTGTAGTCCCAGCTACTCCGGAGGCTGAAGCAGGAGAATGGCTTGAACCCGGGAGGCGGAGCTTGCAATGAGCTGTGATCCGGCCACAGCACTCCAGCCTAGGTGACAGAGGCAGACTCCGTGTCAAACACACACACACACACACACACACACCACAGACAAACACACAAAACTACTCTCGGGCGAGATGGCGGGCGCCTGCAGTCCCAGCTCGTCAGGAGGCTGAGGCAGGAGAATGGCGTGCACCCGGGAGGCGGAGCTTGCAATGAGCTGAGATCCAGCCACAGCACTCCAGCCTGGGTGACATAGGGAGACTCCGTCTCAAAAAAAAAAAAAAAAAAAACAAACCTCAAAAAACTAGTTGCGTGAAGTGGCAGGGGCCTGTAGTCCCAGCTACTCGGGAGTCTGAGGCAGGAGAAAGGCGTGAACCTGGGAGGCGGAGCTTCCAATCAGCTAAGATCCAGCCACAGCACTCCAGCCTGCTTGACAGAGCGAGACTCCATCTCAAAAAGAATAAAGAACGCAAAAACACTAACACACACACAACACAACAAGAACCAAAAACACACACAACGAAAAACTAGCTGGGCGTGGTGGCGGGGCCGCCTGTAGTCCCAGCTACTCTCGGAGGCTGAAGCAGGAGAATGGCTTTGAACCAGGGAGGGCGGAGCTTGCAATGAGCTGTGATCCGGCCACAGCACTCCAGCCTAGGTGACAGAGGCAGACTCGTGTCAAACACACACACACACACACACACACACACACACACAGACAAACACACAAAAACATACCCGGGTGAGATGGCGGGCGCCTGGAGTCCCAGCTCCTCAGGAGGCTGAGGCAGGAGAATGGCGTGCACCCGGGAGGCGGAGCTTGCAATGAGCTGAGATCCAGCCACAGCACTTCAGCCTGGGTGAACAGAGCGAGAACTCTCGTCTAAAAAAAAAAAAACAAAAAAAACAAAAACACACACACAGCACAAATAGCCCGGCGGGTGCGGGCGCCTGTAGGTCCCAGCTACTTGGAGGCTGAGCAGGAGAAAGGGCGTGAAGCCAGGGTGGCGGAGCTTGCAATGAGCTGAGATCCGGCCACAGCACTGCAGCCTGGGTGACAGAGCGAAACTCAGTCTCAAAAGAAAAAACACACACACACACACACACACACACACAACACACACACAAAACTACCCGGGTGAGGTGGCGTGTGCCTGTAGACCCAGCTACTCGGGAGGCTGAGGCAGGAGAAAGGCATGAACAGGGGAGGTCGAGCTTGTAGTGATCTGAGATCAGGCCACAGCACTCCAGCCTGGGTGACAGAGCGAGACTCTGTCTCAAAAGAAAAAAAACACGCACACACACACACACAAACCCACACAGAAAACTAGCTGGGCGTGGTGGCGGGCGCCTGTAGTCCCAGCTACTCCGGAGGCTGAAGCAGGAGAATGGCGTGAACCCGGGAGGCGGAGCTTTCAATGAGCTGAGATCCGGCCACAGCACTCCAGCCTGGGTGACAGAGGCAGACTCCGTCTCAAACACACACACACACACACACAGACACACACACACACACACAAAACTACCCGGGCGAGATGACGGGCACCTGTAGTCCCAGCTCTTGGGAAGTTGAGGAAGGAGAATCGCGTGAACCCGGGAGGCGGAGCTTGCAGTGAGCTGAGATCCAGCCACAGCACTCCAGGCTGGATGACAGAGCCAGACTCCGTCTCAAAGAAAAGAAAAAACAAAAAAAAAAACAAAAAATAAAAAACACAAAAATCTAGGCGGATGAGGTGGTGGGCGCCTGTAGTCCCAGCTACTCCGGAGGCTGAGGCAGGAGAATGGCGTGAAGCCGGGAGGCAGAGCTTGCAGTGAGCTGAGGTCTCAAAAAAAAAAAAATAAATAAATAAATTAAAATAAAAGAAACACAAAAACTAGTCTGGTGAGGTGGCAGTCGCATGTAGTCCCACCTACTCAGGAGGCTGAGGCAGGAGAAAGGCGTGAACCCGAGAGGCGGAGCTTGCAATGAGCTGAGATCCGGCCACAGCACTCCAGCCTGGGTGACAGAGCGAGACTCCATCTCAAAAGAAAACACCACACATAAACACACACACACACACACAAAACTAGCTGGGGGTGGAGGCGGGCGCCTGTAGTCCCAGCTACTCCGGAGGCTGAAGCAGGAGAATGGCGTGAACCCGGGAGGCGGAGCTTGCAATTAGCTGAGATCCAGCCACAGCACTTCAGCCTGGGTGACAGAGCGAGACTGCGTCTCAAAAAAAAAAAAAAAAAAACAAACACACACAAAAATAGCCAGGCGAGATGGCGGGTGCCTGTAGTCCCAGCTACTCGGGAGGCTGAGGAAGGAGAATGGCGTGAACCCGGGAGGCGGAGCTTGCAGTGAGCTGATTTCCAGCCACAGCACTCCAGCCTGGGTGACATAGGGAGACTCCGTCTCAAAAAAAAAAAAAAAAAAAAAAAAAAAAACCTCAAAAAACCAGCTGCGTGAATTGGCAGGGGCCTGTAGTCCCAGCTACTCGGGAGGCTGAGGCAGGAGAAAGGGCGTGAACCCGGGAGGGCGGGAGGTTCCAATCAGCTAAGATCCGGCCACAGCACTCCAGCCTGGGTGACAGAGCGAGACTCCATCTCAAAAGAATAAAAACGCAAAAACACACACACACACACACACAAACACAAACAGAAAACTAGCTGGGCGTGGTGGCGGGGCCTGTAGCCCAGCTACTCCGGAGGCTGAAGCAGGAGAAGGCTTTGAACCCGGGAGGCGGAGCTTGCAATGAGCTGTGATCCGGCCACAGACTCCAGCCTGGGGACAGAGGCAGACTCCGTGTCAAACACACACAAACACACACACACCACACACACACAGACAACACACACAAAACTTCGGGCGAGATGGGGGCGCCTGCAGTCCCAGCTCGTCAGGAGGCTGAGGCAGGAGAATGGCGTGCACCCGGGAGGCGGAGCTTGCAATGAGCTGAGATCCAGCCACAGCACTCCAGCCTGGGTGACATAGGGAGACTCCGTCTCAAAAAAAAAAAAAAAAAACAAACAAAACCTCAAAAAACTAGTTGCGTGAAGTGGCAGGGGCCTGTAGTCCCAGCTACTCGGGAGTCTGAGGAGGAGAGAGAAGGCGTGAACCCGGGAGGCGGAGCTTCCAATCAGCTAAGATCCAGCCACAGCACTCCAGCCTGCTTGACAGAGCGAGACTCCATCTCAAAAGAATAAAAACGCAAAACACACACACACACACACACACAAACACACACAGAAAACTAGCTGGGCGGGTGGCGGCGCCTGATTCCCAGCTACTCCGGAGGCTGAAGCAGGAGAATGGTTTGAACCAGGGAGGCGGAGCTTGCAATGAGCTGTGATCCGGCCACAGCACTCCAGCCTAGGTGACAGAGGCAGACTCCGTGTCAAACACACACAACACACACACACACACACACACACAGACAAACACACAAAACTACCCGGGTGAGATGGCGGGCGCCTGTAGTCCCAGCTCCTCAGGAGGCTGAGGCAGGAGAATGGCGTGCACCCGGGAGGCGGAGCTTGCAATGAGCTGAGATCCAGCCACAGCACTTCAGCCTGGGTGACAGAGCGAGACTCCGTCTCAAAAAAAAAAAACAAAAAAAACAAAAACACACACACACACAAATAGCCCGGCGAGGTGGCGGGCGCCTGTAGTCCCAGCTACTTGGAGGCTGAGGCAGGAGAAGGCGAAAGGCGGAACCGGGTGGCGGAGCTTGCAATGAGCTGAGATCCGGCCACAGCACTGCAGCCTGGGTGACAGAGCGAAACTCATCTCAAAAGAAAAAACACACCACACCACACAAACACAACACACACACAA
>NW_022142469.1:0-33590 GCF_007565055.1 Rhinopithecus roxellana
GGCAAGAGAGCAAAACTCTGTCTCAAAACAAACAAAACAAAACAACAAACATGACATGACTTGAACAATTTTCTTAATTCTCTAAGCTTCATCTTCAATAATAATTTTACCTCCAAATGTGCATTAAATGGATCCCACATGTAAACAGCTGACAATATTAGGGCCCACAGCTGTCGCTCCTACTGCCCCACTTTACCCAAGGAGAAGCGCAAGAGTCCAGAAAAAGCCTGTTGATCCCTACACCTCAGCATCCTGTGTTCACACAGGCGCAGTGGCATCCAGACTTACCGGGGTCACCCAAATACAGGACACTTTTGATTTTTCAATTAGGTGCACTGGCTTCTAACGTTCACATATAAGATCCATATTTAGAAGAGATTTTCCTACACTACCCCATGGTTCTATTTTAGCAGACTTGATGTGCTATAATGCTCACTTCTTAAGCCCTCTTCAGTATCAAAAACAAAACTTTAATCTGTAACACAGTCATCAGCAGTGAAAGTGGAAAAGGTACCTATGAGTCAAAATGACCCTCTGCCCCGCCCCCCACCCTACAAAAAGCTGTTCAGGAGTATTTGGCTGCTTATGAGAATGCTGTCTGTATCCAGGGACAGACAAACCTACCCTGGTAGAAGCTGCCTGCTCAGCCTCAGGGTAGAAAGCTCCCCACACCCTATACCCAAGGAGAAGAGAAGCAAAGGGGTGGCCAGGCTCCGGATGTGGACTGTTTAGTGTGGTTTCTGCAGCCCAGTCACCGCCATGGGTGAAGCTCTTCCTTCCTTCTTTTCCACCCAAGTGGCCAAGGTCCTAGGCTGCTGAGGGCCTCTTCCCTATGAGTCACCCAGCCATTCCCTTCCCTTTTTTTTTTTTTTTTTTTTTTTTTTTTTTTTTTGAGACAGAGTCTCTCTGTCACCCAAGCTGAGTGCAGTGGCTAATCTTGCTCACTGTCACCTCTGCCAACCGGGTTCAAGCATTCTCCTGCCTCAGCCTCCCAAGTACTGGGATTACAGGCACCCGCCACCATGCCCAGCTAATTTTTATATTTTTAGTAGAGACGGAGTTTCTACTTGTTGGCCAGGCTGCTCTCAACTCCCGACCTCAGGTGATTCACCTGCCTTGGCCTCCCAAAGTGCTGGGATTACAGGCATGAGCCACTGGTCTGGCCGAGTCAGCGCAGCCATCTCCTTTTTGTTCTGGCAAAATTACTCTCTCCATTCTCCTCCAAGTAGCTAAATCAGAGATCTGGCCCTTGGGGTAGGCTTGAAGAATCCCTGATTTTTTCTCAAGAGTCCCACCAGGGTCTGGGACAATTCCAAGACTTGTGTTCTTAAAGGGAAAGAAACCTCACATACGGCTCTCAGAGCTCAGCAGAGCCTCAGGCAAGGCTTGGGAGGTGGGGCCCTAAGGTTTGGGTGTGTCTATGATAACAGCTAAGAGATCTGAAGCCAGCTGTCTAGGTTCAAATCTCAATTCCAACAGCACTGGCGTGTGATGTTAGACACGTCCCCAGCTCTCTGTGTGTTCAGTTTCCTCACTGTAAAAGGGCCACAATAATAGAGCTGTTCTAAAAATTAAGTGAATTAGTGCATTAAGGTATTCAGAACAATGTTGGCACATGGGGAGTTCAATAGACACGTATTGAACAGAGTAACTTAGCAAATTAGTAAATATACTCATGCAGGCCAGGGCAGGTGGCTCACGCCTGTATTCCAAAATTGGGAGGCTGAGGTGAGAGGGTCATTTGAGCCCAGGAGTTTGAGACTAGCATGGGCAACCACAGCAATATTCCATCTCTAAAAATAAAACATATATGTATATATACACTCATATATTCACAGTGTATTATAATATACAAAAGTAGCTGGAATACAGACTTAACTATTCCAAGGTTACTTCTAGGAGGGGGAATGCAAATTTCAGCTTTTTATCCCACACATTATTCTTGTATCATCGAAATATTTAAGCAAATTGTATGTATAAATTTGCCCAAACACATAGCAGAACATGTAGTTTTGACTCAAAAATCTTCAAATCATGATGGAATTGTCTGTGAAAGTAAAGTTAGAGAGATGAAAAGTCTCCCTCAGCTGAATGCTCTTCATATGACCTATATGACACCAACCAATGCAGCACACCCAATCCTTTCCCCACTGTCATAGAAGTTTTTCCAGTAACTGCATTCCCTTTACAAACTAGATGTAGTTACAGTTACCAGGCAAGAACGTGGATCCAGTTCTGCTTTTTCAAGGCCATGTTCCTCACCATAGCAATGCATTCTTCAACCGTGAACTGCCCACAAACACCTGACTCTCTGTTTACACACACTCAGCGGGCCTGGAGAAAGCAGTGCAAATTTCACTTACGTAATACACATCCCCCTGATTCCTCTGCTGGGCTAGTTCTCAAGTCATCTTTTTTCTAAGCTTTCATTCGGCTCTACCACACGTACTCGGCTGGGTAAAAACTTTACCAGGTTTTTTTTTTTTTTCGAGACAGAGTTTCACTCTGTCACCCAGGCTGGAGTGCAGTGACCCATCTCGGCTCACTGCAACTCTCACCTCCCGGTTCAAAGATTCTCCTGCTTCAGCCTCCCAAGTAGCTGGGACTACAGGACCCAGGCACCACCACCACCAGCTAATTTTTGTATTTAGTAAAGATGGGGTTTCACCCTTTGGCAGGCTGTCTCCAACTCCTGACCTCATGATCCCCGCCTTGCCTCCCAAGTGCTGGGATTACAGGCGTGAGTCACCGACACTGGCCTACTTTACTAGTTTTTCCTGATTAAACCTGTTATTATAATACTGTCAATCAGGCATTTTCATTCACCTATACACACACACAAAGCACTTCATACTCGCTCCACCTATCTGCTTTTCTGCAATGCGCAGTGTTCCCCATCTTACATGAGAGGCCAAGAAAAAGACAATGACTTCTCCAAGGTTTTGTAATTCACATCATCGTGGCAGAAGAACAACTGCCCAACCAGGTCTGGCCAAGGCCTGTGTTTCAGCCACACCACCTGGTTGCTGCCCCTAAGGCTCAATGGGCAACTAACAGATCACTCCGATTGCAGAGGCTCCGAAAATGCCTTCCACCTGGTAAATGGACGTTTGCTCTCAGGAGGGGAGGCAGGGTTGGGAATCAGCACACAGTTCTGCTAGGTTTCTCATGCAGGGCGACAGGACTATGTATTTGTGCTTGTTTGCAGGTGAAATGTCTCCTGCCCCCTGCACACAGCTTTCCTTGTCCTCTCCACATAAAGTAAACTGAGTTCTCAGGGCAGGCAGTGCACTGCCCTTGCACACCTGACTGATGTCCCAACAGGTGACACACAGGTCTCTCTTAGGCCAGGCTGCCCCCATCTGCTAAGCATCGAATACTACACACAGGATTTGACAGAACATTGAATACATGGAGTGACTGCTTTATCTCTGTTGAAAACTTACACTGCACTGTCCTAAAAAAGGGAATTCAGGAAAACTGAACATTGAGGCTGGCTGGCTGTCATCTTCAGCTGCTGACAAAGCCTCGCTGCCGGTTCCACTGTGGAATCCAAACTCCTCCCTCAAAGCTAACTCAAGTACCACCTCCTCTGTGGTGGCCGCCCCTTCCTCCCTTTCAAAGCATGTGCTCCTCTGCAGCCCAGAGCATTCTACGCCACCTCTGGCAGCCACACTGTCCGCCTACAGCAGCTCAGTGCCACAGCTGCTCTCCCTGTGTGTACCTGCAGGCCCCACAGGGCTGGAAGGCTGCCTCCTTCTCACACAGGGCGGCACTCAGGAACTACTGAATGAGGGAGGGAGGGTAGGTGACGATAGACGAAAAGAGAGCCACAGGGGTGGCCTGCAGCTCCCAGCAGGTACAAGCCCTAGCCCTGCCAATCCGGAAGGTGCTGGCTCTGTTCTCAGCTGCCTAAAAGGTCTTATAACAGCTCTAGGCACAATGACCAACTTGGGTCCGGACCTAGAGGACACACAAAATTCCTAACAAATAAAGCAGGCTACGTATGCAGCATGCTGGTTTACAAAGCACAGGCTTCAGGTCAGAGTTGAAATCCACTTATGATTTGACCTGAGCAAGTTACTCAATGCCATGTCTCATTTTGTCAACGCAAAATGAGGACATATCTCCCACACAGTGTTGCTGAAAAAGTAAGGAGGTGACAGACGCAAAGTGCTTGGCACTTTATCTCTTACTGGTTTATACAAAGAAGAAACACAGAACAGCCAAATGCAAGAGAACGACAGGGCACAACACGGGCAGAGCGGTCGGGGCCCTCCGCTCCCTGGAGTGCACCCTCCCAGCACCAAATCGAGTTCACCAAACCAAGAAGTCTCCCAAACCCAGTATTTAGAGGGTTTTATGGAGTTTTCATAACATAGACATGATTAAGTCTTTGGCCACCGTGACTAGCTCAATCTCCAGCCTGTTCTCGTCTCCCCCCAGAGGTAGGGGTGGGGCTGACATGTCCAACTCTTCACTCATGACGCATCTTTCTGCAACCAGCCCTACCTGAATCTGACCTGTCAGGGGCCCAAGCCACCTGTTATCTCATATCATATGAATGACACTCCTATCACCCGAGATTCCCAAAAGTCTTAGAAGCTTTGTTTCAGTGTATGAAACCTAGACCAAATAATTATAACAATGATGTTCCTATCATCAGGAAATACAAGGGTTTTAGAAGCTCTGGGCCACAAATCAGAGATACTAAATAGACACAACTATTGTACTATGTATCCATATCCGATGAAATTTTTTTGAGACAGAGTCTCTCCTTGTTGCCCAGGTTGGTGCAGTGGTGCGATCTCAGTCTGGTGCGATCTCAGCTCACGCAACCTCCACCTCCCAGGTTCAAGCAATTCTTGTGCCTCACCCTCCTGAAGTAGCTGGGACTACAGTGTGGGACCACTACAATCTATTTTTGTAATTTTCGTAGAGACGGGTTTTCACTGTGTTGCAGGCTGCCTTCAACTACTGGCACCAAGTGATCTGCCCACCTCGGCCTCCAAAAACGGGATACAATCACGAGCCCACCAGCTGGGCCTCATTATCAACAAACTTAAATGACTGAGAAGATGGGGGGAGACAAAGTGGGCAAGCAGTGAGGAACGTGGGAATAGCAACCTGAAATCCTTGTATTCCACGGGAATCTCCTGTCTTTCACACAATCTGAGAAGAACGAGCTAAACAATAAACCAGTAACCTCTCAGAGTAGGGCTAGAGTGGAGGAGGGTACGGTAGGGGATTGCGGGTTTGCTGCAAGCTGTTTTACATTTCTGACTCTTAAGAGCTGTTATGCCTGTACAATTTTTGTAAATGAGTATTCTCCTGTAATCCAGCACTTTGGGAAGCCAAGGTGGGCGAACACGAGGTCAGGAGATCGAGCGCCTCCTGGCTAACACGGTGAAAAACCCCGTCTCTACTAAAAATACAAATTAGCCGGGCGTTGGTGGCGGTTAGCCTGTAGTCCCAGCTACTGGGAGGCTGAGGCCGGAGAATGGTGGGAACCTGGAGGCGGAGCTTACAGTGAGCTAGGACCATGCACTGCACTCCATCCTGGGCAACGAGCAGAATCCGTCTCAAAAAAAAAACAGAGTATTTAATTTTTTAAACAAATATCTGCGTACTTGACTAACAACAATAGATAATTATTAAGTGATACAATTTTTTGTTTTGTTTTGAGAGAGGGTTTGGCTCTGTTGTGCCCAGGCTGAGGGCCCGTGCAATTCTAACTTACTACAGCCTCAAATTATTGGGATCAGGTGATCAACCTCCCGACAGCTAGAACCACAGGTGTGCACAACCATGCCCAGCATTTTTTTTTTTTTTTGGTAGAGGCGGAGGTCTCACTATGTTGCTCGTCTTAAACTCCTGACCTCAGTGGATCCTATGCCTCAGCCTCCCTAAGTGCGGGATTACAGGTGTGAGCCACCACAACGAGGCCACAGTGGCATATTCTAAAAAGTTTTTGGAATCCAACCACTTTGAAAAGTATGGACAGCTATAAATCATCCTCCCCATAAACACCATGGATGCATATACACAAATTGTGCACAAGATTTGGGGGACTTCATAAGTTCTGAAAGCAGGTTAAAAACCTTAGGATTATAGATTCTGGTTTCTTTTTTCTTTTTCTTTTTTTTTTTTTTGGACGTCTCCACTTGTCACCAGGCTGGAGTGCAGTGGCGTGATCTCCGCTCACTGCAAGCTCCTGCCCCAGGTTCAACGCCGTTCTCCTGCCTCACTCCTGAGTTGCTGGGACTACAGGCCCCACCACATGCCCGGCTAATTTTTGTATTTTTAGTAGAGGAGGTTTCACCATAGCCAGATGTTCTCAACTCCTGACCTCGTGATATCCCTCCTCGCCCTCCCAAAGTTGGATTACAGGCGTGAGACACCGCACCTGGCCTGATTCTGTTTATTTAAAGGAAATGTATTTCAGTCAAGACCTTGTCATTTATGCACAGGAAAAGAAAATTTTCATTTAAAAATCAAAACACCCACTGTAAAATGAGTCCTGCTTGGTTTTCAACTACTTGGTGACCAGCCATCAGTTGTTTCTTGACCACGGGATGCACCTAATTCCTAACTATGAAAAAGGTACAAAATTGTTTATTGGGCTTTTGGGCTTCAGCCTTGAAACATCGGATTCGCTCAAACTCAGGAATGTGAATCGCTGTTGGGTTGATGCACCTGTTTCCATTCTAGAAATGGACTGGAATCATGTACTTTTCACCCATGGAGAGTCCTTTGTGTAAAACTTGAAAAGGCAAGGTCCCAAATTCCCATATGGGTGTTTCTTCCAGTAAGGAATTACTCTAATGACTTCTTAGCAAAACTTACATAATCAGGGCAGGCCATCAAAATACTCCAAACACAAAGTTTAGCTCCGTTTCTGACGGACCTGTCTCCACTGCTATCAGTCTCACCAACAGCCTCACATCAAGTCGGGAACGGTTTTTTCTTAAGAAGATCTGTCAGGCCGGGCGCGGTGGCTAAGCCTGTAATCCCAGCACTTTGGGAGGCCGAGAGGGCGGATCACGAGGTCAGGAGATCGAGACCATCCGGCTAATCGGTGAAACCCCGTCTCTACTAAAAATACAAAAAAACTAGCCGGGCGATGGTGGCGGGGCCTGTTAGTCCAGCTACTCGGGGCTGAGGCAGGAGATGGTGTGAACCGGGAGGCGGGAGCTTGCAGTGAGCTGAGATCCGGCCACCGCACTCCAGCCTGGTGACAGAGCAGACTCCGCCTCAAAAAAAAAAAAAAAAAAAAAAAAAAAAAAAAAAAAAAAAAAGAAGGATCTTCCATGGCTGGGTGTGGTGACTCATGCCTGTATCCCAACATTTGGGGCCACAGGGGGCGGATCGACGAGGTCAGAGTTTGTGACAAGCCTGCGTCAACAATACTAAAACCCGTCTGTACTAAAAATACAAAATTAGCCAGGCTTGGTGGACACGTGCCTGTAGTCCAGCTACTCAGGAGGCTGAAGCAGGCGATAGTGCTTGAAACCGGGAGGTGGAAGTTGTGGTGAAGACAAGTCCACCACTGCACTCCAGCCCAGGCAAAGAAGGAGACTCCGCTCCAAAAAAAAAAAAAAAAAAAAAGAAAAGGATATTCATGTTCCTGCCAATTTGCACAAAAAAAAATTGGTATCTGTTAACCAGAGGCAATGAAAAGCACCTCCCAGGCTGCTGTAGTAAGTGGATCGGTAACTGTGGTGGGAGATTCCAACCCCCGAGACCTTTGACTATGTCACGCAACAAAAGGGCTCTGTCACAGGCCTTAGGAGGAGTATCCTGGGCTATCCGGTTAGGGCCAATCTAATCCCATGAGCCTCTAAGAGCATAGAACTGGCCAGGCGAGGTGGCTCACACCTGTAATCTCCGGACTTTGGGAGGCTAAGGCAGGTGGATCACAAGATCAAGAGATGGAGAGACCATCCTGGCTGCTAAATGGTGAAACCCGTCTCTACTAAAATACAAAAATGTAGTTGGTCATGGCAGGCACCTGTAGTCCCAGCTACTAGGAGGCTGAAGAACAGAAGAAATCCCTGAACCCGGGAAGTAGAGGTTGCAGGAGCTGAGATCACGCCACTGCACTCCAGCCTGGGCAACAGTGCGAGACTCCATCTCAAAAAATATTTTAAAATAGGCATAGAACTTTCTCCGAGTGGAAGAAGGAAATGCACACAGGGAACTGGAGAGCCTGACCAGGTCCCTGTGCTAGCTAGTCCTGAGATGATGGGACCACGTGCAACAACCAGATAGGCCTCAGGAGCTGAGGGCAGCCCCCAACCAATGGCCAGCAAGGGAACAGACACCTCGTCCTGCAACCACAAGGAACTATATTTGGCCAAAGCGCTTGGAAACTTCTCCAATGTAGGAATGCAGCCCAGCTCACATGGTGATTTCCTCCAGTGACACACAACGTCAGACTTCTCGCCCACAGAACTGTGAGATGATACAATTTCATTGTTTTAAGCCATGAAATTTGTGGAAATGTGGTAAAGCAGCAACAGAAATGAATACAGTGATTTAAGTGGAAACCCCTAGAAGAGTGTCTGGCACGGTGTTGACACCCGACAAGCGTTTCCTGATTTCCTTACATCACAAGGCAGCGCTGGCCACACTCCATCCAAAACAATAGATGATAGTCTTGTTCTGACAAAACAGATTCAGTGAATTACAAATGGCCCAGAACACCTACAAATTTTAGGTTTCAGATAAGTGATTGCCTTCCTTGTCACTTAGAAAACTCCCAATGCCCATTACTGATAAATCTAAAAAAAAAAAAAATTTATTCTTTGGGGGAAATAAAGGAAGGCCGCCCACATGAGACAGGCAGAGGCGACTTTCTCAGAGCTGCTGCGGCAAGAGAGTCGGCACCGTCACTTGCGTGTGGCAGAGACTGACATGCAAGTGAGTGGCGGATGAGGAATGGGGAAGCTTCAGGATGGAAAAGAACGGCTCCCAGTGGAGGCTGTTGTGGGGGCTGCAGGCGGCTGTGCAGAAGTGGGGTGACCTATGTGATTGGTTAAGGGCATATTTGGCTTTCTCTGAATTATCCTAACAGGAAACAGGGACCAAAATTAGGGTGGCAGTCAGTTTTGAGTCAAGTCCTGGCCTCGTGAGACAGAGTCGTGGTTTAGTTTCTGTGTTGTGGAGAGAGAGCAGTCTGGCTTCCTGTCTGATGTACTAGCCTGGCTGGCCTCCTGGCTGTTTCCTGTAGATAGGGGTTTGGTTTCCTGGGTGGGCAGCTACAGGTTGTGGTCTGAGTTCTGTCTTTATACATATGATCAGGCATGGTCTGTGTGTATATTCAGTCCCTCATTTTTCTTGTCAGTAAAAATATCAAATGACAAATTGGATACATTGGGAACTTTTTAGATGTCTGTGTCCCCTGGAGGAAGTTTTCACGTTCACATTTAATCAGAATGAGTATAAACAATTGGGCCATTTATCTTGAAGATTTAAAAGGTAAATCTTCAACAATACTACCTCGGCGCCATTGCCTCTCTGTCCATCTTTAGGGAATGTGTTTTTATCCACCGCCGGCTCATCATCCACCAGTTTGTGGTTGATCCACTTCTCTATCCGTCTTGCCTTGTGTGCATCTCATTGTTTGCTAGTGTTAACTTTCCCCTTCGTCAGTGTAGTTTATTTGTGTAGCATCTGTTGTTAGGAAGTTATTTGTTGAATTTGTGAATGGAACGGACCTTGGAGGTCTGCTAAGTCAGCCCAGTGACTTTCAAGATAAATGGAAATACAGGGAAATTTTCCAGCTTTTTTGGTGGCATAACCAGGAATAGAAAGCAGTGTTCTTTGTGCTACAATGTCATTGAAAGACAGCTCAATGTGGGCCTAAAATGCAGAGTAAACTAACTTTCATTTATCTCTGCTTCTGACTCTTGTTATCAGACATTGTAAATTGACCTTAATGTGTTAGCAGAAATATGAAAAGTCCGGACTTGTTTACATAGAAGGTACTTTGTCGCCTACTCATTTGGTTGTTTTTTTCAACAGGATTGCAAAGACATTATTATAAACTGAATGTTTATGTCTCCCCCAGATTCTTGTACTGGAGCCCTAACTGCCAGTGTGATGGTATTCGGGGGTAGGACCTTTGGGAAGTGATTAGGGTTAGATGAGGTCATGAGTGTGGGCCCTGGTCTGACAGGATTAGTGCCCTTAGAAGAAGAGAAACCAGGCCGGGTGAGGTGGCTCACACCTGCAATCCCAGCACTTTGGGAGGCCGAGGTGGGCAGATCACGAGGTCAGGAGATTGAGACCATGCTGAAACCCTGTTTCTACTAAAAATACAAAATTTAGTTGGGTGTGGTGACACGTGCCTGTAATCCCAGCTACTCGGGAGGCTGAGGCAGAAGAGTTGCTTGAACCAGGGAGTCGGAGGTTGCAGTGAGCTGAGATTGTGCCCCTGCACTCCAGCCTGGTGACAGAGTGAGACTCTGTCTCAAAAAAAAAAAAAAAAAAAGAAAGCATAGAGCTCCCACTGCCCTGGTGTGAGGAAACAAGAGAAAGGTGGCTGTCTGCAAGCCAGGAAGAGGTCCCTGTCCCGGAACTGAGTTGGCCAACACTTTGATCTTGGACTTCCAGCCTCCAGAGCTGTGAGAAATAAGCTAATGTTTAAACCACACAGCCTATGGTGTTTTTTATGGTATTTGCCTATGATATTATGGCCATCTGATTTGACTGATACAGAGATGGTTCCAGAATACTGTAGCCTGTATCTAAGTTGGTGATGCCATGAAAATAAATGTGGTAGTTCATTCCTTTATATAAAGATAGCACTGTGAACCCAGGGCCTTTGCTCATGTCTTAGTTGAGTCTTGTCTTCTTATAATAGCTTCCTAATTTCTCTTTTCCCCCTCTAATTTATATTATATATCTGGATTAAATCATATATGGTATGATTTTATACTTTATGTCTACACAAACTTTTAGTGATTTTATTTCATTTTATTTGATTTTTGAGACATGCTCTTGCCCTGTTGCTCAGGCTGGAATGCAGGCGTGCCATCACAGCTCACTGTAACCCTAAATTCCTGGGCTCAAGTGATCCTCCCGCCTCAGCCTCCTGAGTAGCTGGGACTACAGGTGTGCTATCCTGCCTAGCTAATTTTTAAATATTTTGTAAGGACAGAGTCTTGCTGTGTTTAGTGGTTTCAAACTCCTGACCTCAAGCAGTCCTCTCACCTCAGCCTCTCAAAGCACTGGATTACAGGCATGAGCCACCACACCCAGCCCAGTGATTTTTCGTTGTTAAGATCAAGGACGGGTTCCCTGGCTTGGCATTCAAGGCTCATGATCCGGGCGTGATATGCAAGTTTGGGTTTCAGTGTTTCCATTCCCGCCATCAGCCTTGCACTCCAGCTTGTTGCCTAAGCCCTGTTCTGAAGCCCAGCCTGAGAGCTGCGCTTAGAATTTATACCTTCTCATCTCTTCATCGTCTTCGCCTATGTTCTTATCTCCATCTGGGACATCATCTCCACACTTCTGTCTCTTTAAATCTTCTCTATCCTTCAAGACTTGAAATACTCACTTCCTTTACACGATCCCCGCTCTGACATCCAAGCTAGAGTTAATCTTTTTCCTTTGAACTCTGATAGTGCTTAATGTTTTTCATCCTTTCATTATGCAGCAGTCCTGTGTGTTAGATATTAGAATTTCCCCAGTTTTTCATAGTTACTTTGAAAATATTTGCTGTAGTCATATATTTTGAATTTGTAATAAGAGCGACATTCAAAAGGTCCTGGAGAGTGAAAGGCAGTCCTACTCCAGTCACTGCCCTGTGACCACTGCTGCCAGTTTTGTTTGTTTGTTGGTTTGTTTTTCCAAGGTGGAGTCTTTCTCTGTCACCAGGCTGGGCGTGATCTCAGCTCACTGCAACCTCCGCCTCCCGGGTTCAAGCGATTCTCCTGCCTCAACCTCCTGAGTAGCTGGGACTACAGGCGTGTGCCACCACGCCCAGATAATTTTTGTATTTTTAGTAGAGACAGGGTTTCACAATGTTGGTCAGGATGGTCTGGATATCTTGGCCTCGTGATCCACCTGCCTCAGCCTCTCAAAGTGGTGGGATTACACGTGTGAGCGACTGCACCCAGCCTATGCATCTTCTCTTTAAAAACACAGATGTTGGCATAAGAAACACACTGTTCTCCACCAGTTAACCACTGATAAATATTTAGGTTGTTCACAACCGTTTGGATTAATCAATGCTGGGTTGTACGTAATTCTTGCAATATAGATATAATAGATATGTGTATAAAATAAAGATATAATAGATATATGTATGAAATATAGATATAATAAATATATGTATGAAATATAGATATAATAGACATAATAGATATATGTATGAAATATAGATATAAGAGATATAATAAATATATGTATGAAATATAGATATAATAGATATATGGATGAAACATAGATATAATAGATATAATAGATATATGTATGAAACATAGACACAATAGATGTAATAGATCTAGGAATGAAATATAGATATAATAGATATAATAGATATATGTATGAAATATAGATATAGTAGATATAATATATGTATGAAATATAGATATAAAAGATATAATAGATATATGTATGAAATATAGATATAATAGATATAATAGATATATGTATAAAATATATATATAGATATAATAGATAGATGTATAAAATATAGAAAAAATAGATATAATAGATATATGTATAAAATATAGATATAATAGATATAATAGATATATGTATAAAATATAGACATAATAGATATATGTATGAAATAGAGATATAATAGATATATGTATAAAATATAGATATAACAGATGTATGTATAAAATATAGATATAATAGATGTATGTATAAAATATAGATATAATAGATGTACGTATTAAATATAGATATAATAGATGTATGTATAAAATATAGATATAATAGATATAATAGATATATGTATAAAATATAGATATAATAGATATAATAGATGTATGTATAAAATATAAATATAATAGATATAATAGATTTATGTATAAAATATAGATATTATAGATATAATAGATGTATGTATAAAATAGAGATATAATAGATACAATAGATATAGGTATAAAATATAGATATAATAGATATAATAGATATAGGTACAAAATATAGGCATAATAGATATAATAGATAAAGATATAAAATATAGACATAATAGATATAGGCATAAAATATAGACATATCTATTATATCTATTATATCTATTATATCTATATTTATACCTATATCTATTAT
Organism: Rhinopithecus roxellana; assembly: GCF_007565055.1. Lineage (NCBI taxonomy): Eukaryota > Metazoa > Chordata > Mammalia > Primates > Cercopithecidae > Rhinopithecus > Rhinopithecus roxellana. The sequence continues at coordinate 13,294 of NW_022142469.1, forward strand.
ATCTCTATGTCTATATTGTATACTCTCTCTTTATATCTTATATCTATTTTTATGCCTCTATCTATTATATCTCTTATATCTGTATTTATACCTCTATTATATCTTTTATATTTATATTTAATACCTGTATCTATTATATCTATTATATCTATATTATTTACCTCTATCTCTTATATCTCTTATATCAATATTTCATAACTATATCTATTATATCTATATATCTATTATACTCTATTATATCTATTTTATTATACATTATACCTATATCTATTATATCTATTGTATTTATATTTTATACCTATATCTATTATATCTATTATATCTATATTTTATACCTATATCTATTATATCTATTATATCAGTATTTTGTACCTATATCTATTATATCTATTATATCTATATTTTATACCTATAACTATTGTATATATATTTTATACCTATATCTATTACATCTGTTATATCTATATATTATAACTATATCTATTATATATATTATATCTATATTTTATACCTATATTTATTATATCTATTATGTCTATATTTTATGCTTATATCTGCTATGTCTATATTTTATATATATATGTATTATATCAATTATGTCTATATTTTATACCTATATCTATTATAACTATCATGTATATATATTAAACCTTTATCTATTATGTATATATATTTATACCTATATCTATTATATCTATTATGTCTATGTTTTATTCCTATATCTATTATATCTATTATGCCTATATTTTATACCTATATCTATTATATCTATTAAGTCTATATTTTATACCTATATCTATTATATCAATTATGTCTATTTTTTATACCTATATCTATTATATCTATTATGTCTATATTTTATACCTATATCGATTATATCATTTATGTATATATTTTATACCTATATGTATTATATCTATTATGTGTGTATTTTATACCTATATCTATTATGTTTATATTTTATACCTATATCTATTATATCTATTATGCCTATATTTTATACCTATATCTATTATGTCTCTATTTTATACCTATATCTATTATATCTGTTATGTCTATATTTTATAACTATATCTATTTTACCTATTACGTCTATATTATATCCTTATATCTATTATGTCTATATTTTATACCTCTATTATATTTATTATGTCTATATTTTATAACTATATCAATTATATCTGTTATGTCTATATTTTATACCTATGTCTATTATACCTATTACGTCTATATTATATACTTATATCTATTATGTCTATATTTTATACCTATATCTATTATATCTATTATGTCTATGTTTCATACCTGTATCTATTATATCTATTATGTATATATTTTATACCTATATGTATTATATCTATTATGTCTGTATTTTATACCTATATCTATTATGTCTCTATTTGATACCTATATCTATCTATTATGTCTATATTTTATACCTATATCAATTATATCTATTATGTCTATATTTTATAATTTTATCTATTATATCTATTATGTGTATATATTATACCTATATCTATTATATCTATTATGTCTGTATCTACTATATCAATTATATCTATATTTTATACCTATATCTATTATATCTATTATGTCTATATTTTACACCTATATCTGTTATATTTATTATGTCTACATTTTTCACCTATATTTATTATACCTATTATGTCTATATTTTATACCTATATCTATTATATCTATATTTTATACTTATATCAATTTTGTCTCCATTTTCTACCTATATCTGTTATATCTCTTATGTCTATATTTTATACCTATATCTATTTACCTATTATGAATATATTTTATACTAATATCTCTTATGTCTATATTTTATACATATATCTCTTATATCTATTATGTCTACATTTTATACCTATATCTATTATATCTATTATGTCTATGTTTCATACCTATATCTATGATATCTATTATGTCTATATTTTATACCTATATATATTAAGTCTATATTATATACCTGTAGCTATTATATCTATTATGTCTCTATTTTATACTTGTATCTATTATATCTTTTATGTCTATATTTTATACCTATATACATTATATATATTATGTCTATATTTTATACCTATATGTATTATATCTACTATGTCTATATTTTATACCTATATCTATTATGTCTATTATGTCTATATTTTTTACCCATATCTATTATATCTGTCTGTATTTTATACCTTTATCTATTATATCTATTATGTCTATATTTTTTACCTATTCTTTTTATGGCTATATTTTATACCTATATCTATTATGTCTATATTTTGTACCTATATTTATTATATCTATTATGTCTATATTTTATACCTATATCTATTATGTCTATATATTATACCTATATCTATTATATTTATTATGTCTATATTTTATACCTATATCAATTACGTCTTTATTTTATACCTATACCTATTATATCTACTATGTATTTTATACCTACATCTATTATGTCTATATTTTATACCTGTATCTATTATATCTCTTTGGACTATATTTTATACCTATATCTATTATATCTATTATGTCTATATTTCATATCTATATCAATTATATCTATTATATCTATATTTTATACCTGTATCTGTTATGTCTGTGTTTTATACCTGTATCTATTATATCTGTTATGTCTATATGTTATACCTATATCTATTATATCTATTATGTCTATATTTTATACCTATATCTATTATATCTACTATGTCTATTATTTATACCTATATCTATTATGTCCATTTTGTGTATATTTTATAGCCATATCTATAATATCTATTATGTCTATATTTTATACCTATATCTATAATATCCATTGTGTCTATATTTTATACCTATATCTATTATGTCTATAATTTATACCTATATATATTATATCTTTTATGTCTATATTTTATACCTATATCTATTATGTCTATATTTTACACCTGTATCTATTATATCTATTATGTCTCTATTTTATACCTATATCTATTATATCTATTATGTCTATATTTTATGCCTATATCGATTATATCTATTATGTCTATGTATTACACCTATATGTATTATATCTACTATATCTATATTTTATACCTATATCTATTATATCTATTTTGTCTATATCTTATACATATATCTATTATATCTATTATGTCTATATTTTATACCTATATATTTTATATCTATTTTGTCTATATTTCATACCTATTTCAATTATGTCTATATTTTATTCCTATATTTATTATATCTATATGTCTATATTTTATACCTATATCTATTATAACTATTATGTCTATATTTTATACCTATATCTATTATATCTATTATATCTATATCTTATACATATATCTATTATATCTATTATGTGTATATTTTATACCTATATCTATTATGTCTATATTTCATACCTATATTTTTATACCAGTTATGTCTATATTTTATAACTATATCTATTATATCTATTATATCTATATTTTATACCGATATCTAGTATGTCTATATTTTATACCTATATCTATTATATCTAATATGTCTATATTTTATACCTATACCTACTATACCTATTATGTCTATAATTTAGACCTATATCTATTATGTCTATATTTTATACCTATATCTATTATATCAATTATGCCTATATTTTATACCTATATTATATCTATTATGTCTATATTTTATACCGATATCTATTTTGTCTACATTTTATACCTATATCTATTATATCTACCATGTCTATATTTTATACCTATATCTATTATATCTATTATGTCTATATTTTATACCTATATGTATTATATCTATTATGTCCATATTTTATACCTATATCTATTATATCTATTATGTCTATATTTTATATCTTTATCTATTATATCTTTTGTGTCTATATTTTAAACCAATACCTATTATATCTACTATGTCTATTTTATCCCTATATCAATTATATCTATATTTTACACCTATATCTATTATATCTATATTTTATACTTATATCTATTATATCTATTATATCTATATTTTATACCTATATCTATTATATCTATATTTCATACCTATATCTATTATATCTATTATGTCTATATTTTATACCTATATCTATTATATCTATTATCTCTATATTTTATACTTATATCTATTATTTCTGCTGTGTCTATATTTTATACGTATATCTATTATATCTACAATGTCTATATTTTATTCCCATGTCTATTATATCTCTTATGTCTGTATTTTATATCTCTATATATTATATCTATTATGTCTACATTTTATACCTATATCTATTATATCTATTATGTCTATGTTTTATACCTATATCTTTTATATCTATTATGTCTATATTTCATACCTATATCTATTATATCTATTATGTGTATATTTTATACCTATGTCCATTATGCCTATATTTTATACCTGTATCTATTATATATATTATGTCTATATTTCATGCCTATATTTATTATATCTATTATGTCTATATTTTATACCTATGTCTATTATATCTATTTTGTCCATATTTTATACCTATAACTATTATAACTTATGTCTATATTTGACACCTATATCTATTATGTCTATATTTTATACCTCTACCTATTATATCTATTATGTCTATATTTTATACCTATATCTATTGTATCTATTATGTATATATCTTGTACATATATCTATTATATCGATTATGTCTATATTTCATACCCATACCTATTATATCTATTATGTCTATATTTTATATCTATATCTGTTATATCTATTATGTCTATGTCTTATATATCCATAATATCTATTATGTCTATTTTACCTATATTATTAAATCTATTATGTCTATATTTTATACCTATATATAGACATAATAATATATAATCCATATAGGATAAAATATACACATAATAGATAGGTATTAAATATAGACACAATAGATATAATAGAAAGAGGTATAAATATAGACATAATAGATAAATAGTTATAGGTTTAATAAAGACAAATAGATAAATAGATATAGGTATGAGATATAGACCTAATAGATATAATAGATATAGGTATAAAATATAGACATAATAGATTTAATAGATATAGGTATAAAACTTTGATATAATAGATATAATAATATAGGTATAAAACACAGACATAGTGGATATAATAGATATTGGTATAAAATAGAGACATGATGGATAAATAGAATAGATATAAATAAGACATAATAGATATAATAGATATAGGTATAAAATATGGACATAATAGATATAATAGATATAGGTAAAAAATATAGACAGTGTATATATAATAGATATACGTATAAAATATAAACATAATAGATATAAAGATATAGCTATAAATATAGACAGAGTAGACAGATATAGTATAAAATAGACATAATAGATATCGGTAAGATATAACATAATAGATATAATAGATATAGTTAAAAATACAGACATAACTGGTATAAAATAAAGGTATGAAATACAGACATAAGAATAGCTATAAAATATACACAATACATAAAGAGATACATGTAAAGATGTAGAAATAAAGATATATTAGAAGAAGTATAAAATACAGATATAATAGATAATTAGATATAGGTATAAAATACAGCATAATAGATAAAAGATATAGGTATAAAATATAGACATAATAGATATAAGATATATATGTATAAGATATAGACATAACATATAACAGATATAAGATATAAAGTATAGAGATTATAGATATATTAGGTATGGGATTAAATATAGACATAATTGATATAATAGATATATGTATAAGATGTATACATAATAGATACAATAGATATAGGTATAAAATAAGACATAATAGATATATAGATAAGGTAAAAAAAATAGACATAAAGATATAATAGATAAGATATAAAATATAGACATAATAGATATAGGTTTAAAATATAGACTTATTAGATATAATAGTTATAGGTATAATATATGGACATAATAGATACAATAGACATAGGTATAAAATATAGACATAATAGATATAATAAATATAGGCATGAAATAGAGACATAATATATAAATAGATACACGTATAAAAATAGGCATAATGGACATAGGTTAAAAATCTACACGTAATAGATATATTAGATATAGGTATGAATATAGACATAATAGAATAAAAGATATATGATAAAAATAGACGTATAGATATAATAGATATAGGTATTAAATGTAGACATAAAGTAGATAGAGGTATAAAATACAGACATAATAGATATAATACACATGGGAATAAAATATAGACATTGTAGATATAATAGATATACGTATAAAATATAGACACAGCAGAAATAATAGATATAAGTATAAAATATAGAGATAATAGATATAATAGATATAGGTAAAAAATATAGACATAATAGATATAATAGATATAGGTATGAATATAGATATAATAGATATAGGTATAAAATATAGATATAGATATAATAGATATAAGTAATAAATATAGATTAATAGATATAGGTGTAAAATATAGATATAATAGATGTAGGTATAAATATAGATATAATAGATAAATGATAAGGTAAAAATATAGACTACAGCTATAATAGATATCGTTATGAAATACAGATATAGAGATATAGTAGATATTGGTATAAATATAGACACAATAGATATAATAGATATAGATATAAAATATAGCGTAATAGATATAATAGATATAGGTATAAAATATGGACATATAGATATAATAAAAGGGTATTAAATATAGCCATAATAGATAAATAAACAAGGTATAAAATAGACATAGTAGACATAATAGAGAGAGGTAAAAATATAGACATAATAGATAAAGGTATAAAATATAGATATAATAGATACAATACATACAGGTATATATATAGACATATAAATATAATAATAAGGTGTAAAATATAGACATAACACATATATTGGTACAGTTATAAAATAGACATAATAGATATAATAGATATACATATAATGTATAGAAAATAATATAAAGATATAGGTATAAAATATACACATCATATGTTAATAAATATAGGTGTAAAATATAGACATAATAGATAAAATGGATATAGGTATAAAATATAGACACAATAGGTATAATAGATATAGGTATAAAATGTAGACATAATAGATATAATAGATAGAGTTATGAAATATAGACATAATAGATAAATAGACACAGGTATAAAATATAGACATAGTAGATCTAATAGATATAGGTATAAAATATAGACATAGTAGATATATAGATAAGATATAGGAAAAAATAGAGACGTAATAGGTATAAAATATATAAGTATAAAATAAGACGTAATAGAAGAGTGGAATAAAATATGAACAAAATAGGTATAGGTATAAAATATAGACATTAAGGTATAAAGATATAGGTATAAAAATAAGACATAATAGATTAATAGATATGGTATAAAAATAGACAAATAGATATAGGTATAAAATATAGACATAATGGATATAAAAGTACAGGTATAAATATAGACATAATAGGTATAGGTATAAAATATAGACATAATAGTATAATAGAATAGAGGTATAAAATATAGACATAATAGATATATAGATAAACTCTAAAATATAGACATAATAGATATAGGTATAAATAAAGACATAATAGAAATAATAGATATAGGTATAAAATTAGACATAATAGATACAATAGATATGGGTATAAATATAGAAAAATAGATATAATAGATATAGGTATAAAATATAGATATGTAGATAAATACATAAAGATATAATATATAGACATAATAAATATAATAGATATAGCTATAAAATATAGACATAACAGATATAATAGATATAGGTATAAAATATAGACATAATAGATAAGGTATAAAATATAGACATAATAGATGTAATAGATATAGGTGTAAAATATAGACATAATAGAATAGGTATAAAATATAACTAAAGATATAGTATAAATATAGACACAATTAATTGTAGATATAGCTATAAAATATGACATAATAGATATTATAGAATGGTTATAAAATATAGACATAAGGGACATAATAGATATAGGTATCAATAATAGACAGGTAAATAATAGATATAGGTATAAAATATAGACATAAGATATAATAAATATAGGTAATATATAGACATAATAGATATAATAGATACAGGTATAAAATATAGATTATATAGATATAATTGATATAGATATGAAATATGACATAATAGATATAATAGATATAGGTATAAAAATGTCCAAAGAGTATACTAGATACAGGTATAAAATATAGACATAATAGATGTAGGTATAAAATACATAGAGATATAAATAGGTATAGGTATAAAATAAAGACGTAATTGATATAGGTATAAAATATAGACAAATAAATATATGGATATAGGTATAAAATATAGACATAATAGTTATAGGTATAAAATGTAGACATAATAGATATAATAGATATAGGTAAATAGATAGATAGATATAGGTATAAAATATAGCCATAAAGTATAAGGTAAAATATAGCTAATGGGTATAATAGATAAGGTAAAAATACGACAGATATAGATTGTATTTATGTGTTATATGTATGTATAGTAGGTATATTAGACTTTTTGTATTAGGTATAAATCATAGACAAGATACAATAGATATAGGTATAAAATAGAGACAAATAGATATAATAGCTACAGGTATATAATATAGACTTAATATATATAGGTATAAAAATAGACAAATAGATATCATAGATGTAGGTATGAATAAGACATAATATATATAAAGATATAGGTATAAATATAAGATATAATAGATATAAGAGATATATGTATCAAATATAGACATAAGAGATATAAGTAAAAATAAATCATAATAGGTATAATAGATATAGGTATGAATATAGACATAATAGATATAAGAGATATAGATATAAAATACAAACATAGTAGATATAGTAGATATAGGATAAAATATAGACATAATGGATATAGTAGATAGGTATAAAATATAGATATAATTGATATAGTAAATACAGACATAAAGATATAATAGATATAGGTATAATATATACACATAATAGATATAATAGATAAGTTTATAAAATATAGACATAATAGATATAATTGATATAGGTATAAAATATAGACATAATAGATAGAATAGGTATCAAATAAAGACAATAGATATAGGTATAAAATACAGACATAATAGATATAAAACATATAGGTATAAAATATAACAAATCGATAAATAGATACAGGTATGAAACATAGACATCATAGATATAATAGATATAGGTATAAAATATACACATAATAGATATAAGTATAAATATAGACGTAATAGGTATAGTAGATAAGGTATAAAATATAGACATAACAGATATAATAGATATAGGTATAAAATAGAGACATAATAGCTATAGGTATAAAATATAGGCATAATAGATATAATAGATATATGTATAAAATATAAACTAAATAGATATAGGTATAAAATACACACATAAAGATATAATACATATAGGTATAAAATATAGGCATAAATGATATAATAGATATAGGTATAAAATATAGACATAATAGATATAATAGATATAGGTATAAAAATAGAGATAATTGATATAATAGATTAGAGTATAAATTATACTTAATAGATATAATAGATATAGGTATAAAAATAGGCATAAGATATATAGATATAGGATAAAACATAGACATAATAGATATAATAGATAGGTATAAATATGTAGACATAATGATAAGATATAATATATATACATGATAGTTATAAAGATATAGGTATAAAATAAGACAAAGAGATATAATAGATATAGGTATAAAATATAGACATAAATTGATATAATACATATAGATATAAATATAGACATAACAGATATAGGTATAAAATAGACATAGAATAATAAATGTAGGTATAAAATATAATAATATATATATAGATATAGTTATAAAATATAGATATAACAGATATAATAGATAAGGTATAAAATATATATATAATAGTTATAGTATAAATATAGATATAAGAATATAATAGATATAGGTACAAAATACGAATATAGATATAATAGATATCATTATAAAATATAAATACAATAGATATAATAGATATAGTAGAAATATATAAATAAAATAGATGTAATAGAGGTATAAAATATAGATATAATAGATATAATAGATATAGTATGAATATTGATATAAGAGAATATAATAATAGAGATAAAAATATAGATATAATATAGAATATATACATTATTAAATATAGATTAAGAGTATATAGATAGAGGCATAAATATAGATATATGATATATAAGAGAGAGAGGTATACAATATAGACATAAGAGATATAATAGATATAGGTATAAAATATAGATATAATAGATACAATAGATATAATAGATATGTCTATATTTTATGCCTATATCTATTATGTGTATATTTTATGTCTTTATCTATTATATCTATTATGCCTATATTTTGTACCTATATCTATCATATCTATTATATCTATATTTTATACCTATTTTAAATCTATTATGTCTATATTTATACCTATATCTCTTGTATCGATTATATCTCTATTTTAAACATACATCTATTATATCTATAATATCTATATTTTATACATAATCTATTATATCTATTATATTTATATTTTATACATACATCTATTATATCTATTATATCTATATTTTATACATATATCTATTATATCTATTGTAGCTATATTTTATACATACATCTATTATATCTATATTTAATACGTACATCTCTTATATCTATATTTTATGCATACATCTGTTATATCTATATTTTATACATACATCTGTTATATCTATATGTTATACATATATCTATTATATCTATATTTATACTATACTGATTATACTTTATATCTAATTTCATACTTTATCTATTATATCTATTATATCTATATTTTATACTTATCTATTATATCTATATATATATTAACATATATCTAATATATCTAGTATACTATATCATACGTATATCTATTAATCTATTATATCTAATTTCATACATACATCATTATATCTACTATACTATATTTCATACATATATCTATTAATCATATATCTATATTTCTTTCCTAGATCTATAATCATTGTGCTATGTTCATACATATATCTATTATATGTGTATTATCAATTTTTCATACATAATCTATATATCTATTAATCTATATTTCATACATATATTTATATATTCTCTTATAGCTACTTTTCATACATATATCTATTATGTTATTATATCTATATTTCTACATATATTATTATATCTATATTTCATACTATATCTTTATACTTTATTTTATACACATACTTTATATCATATTGCAAAAATTACGTACAACCCAGCATTGATTAATCCAAACGGTTGTGAACAACCTAAATATTTATCAGTGGTTAACTGGTGGAGAACAGTGTGTTTCTTATGCCAACATCGTGTTTTTAAAGAGAAGAGCATAGGCTGGGTGCAGTCGCTCACACGTGTAATCCCACCACTTTGAGAGGCTGAGGCAGGTGGATCACGAGGCCAAGATATCCAGACCATCCTGACAACATTGTGAAACCCTGTCTCTACTAAAAATACAAAAATTATCTGGGCGTGGTGGCACACGCCTGTAGTCCCAGCTACTCAGGAGGTTGAGCAGGAGAATCGCTTGAACCCGGGAGGCGGAGGTTGCAGTGAGCTGAGATCACGCCCAGCCTGGTGACAGAGAAAGACCCACCTTGGAAAAACAAACCAACAAAACAAACAAAACTGGCAGCAGTGGTCACAGGGCAGTGATGGAGTAGGACTGCCTTTCACTCTCAGGACCTTTTGAATGTCGCTCTTATTACAAATTAAAAATATATGACTACAGCAAATATTTTCAAAGTAACTATAAAAAACTGGGAAATTCTAATATCTAACACACAGGACTGCTGCATAATTAAAGGATGAAAAACATTAAGCACTATCAGAGTTCAAAGGAAAAAGATTAGCTTGGATGTCAGAGCGGGGATCGTGTAAAGAAGTGAGTATTTCAAGTCTTGAAGGATAGAGAAGATTTAAAGAGACAGAAGTGTGGAGATGATGTCCCAGATGGAGATAAGAACATAGGCGAAGACGATGAAGAAATGAGAAGGTAAATCTAAGCGCAGCTCTCAGGCTGGGCTTCAGAACAGGGCTTAGGCAACAAGCTGGAGTGCAAGGCTGATGGCGGGAATGGAAACACTGAAACCCAACTTGCATACACGCCCGGACATGAGCCTTGAATGCCAAGCCAGGGAACCCGTCCTTGATCTTAACAACGAAAAATCACTGGGCTGGGTGTGGTGGCCATGCCTGTAATCCAGTGTCTTGAGAGGCTGAGGTGAGAGGACTGCTTGAGGTCAGGAGTTTGAAATCACTAAACACAGCAGACCCTGTCCTTACAAAATATTTAAAAATTAGCTAGGCAGGATAGCACACCTGTAGTCCCAGCTACTCAGGAGGCTGAGGCGGGAGGATCACTTGAGCCCAGGAATTTAGGGTACAGTGAGCTGTGATGGCACGCCTGCATCCAGCCTGAGCAACAGGGCAAGAGCATGTCTCAAAAATCAAATAAATGAAATAAAATATCACTAAAAGTTTGTGTAGACATAAAGTATAAAATCATGCCATATATGATTAATACGATAATATATAAATTAGAGGGGAAAAGAGAAATTAGGAAGCTATATAAGAAGACAAGACTCAACTAAGACATGAGCAAAGGCCCTGGGTTCACAGTGCTATCTTTATATAAAGGAATGAACTACCACATTTATTTCATGGCACACCAACTTAGATACAGGCTACAGTATTCTGGAACCAATCTCTGTACAGTCAAATCAGATGGCCATAATATCATAGGCAAATACCATAAAAAACACCATAGGCTGTGTGGTTAAACATTAGCTTATTCTCACAGCTCTGGAGGCTGGAAGTCCAAGATCAAAGGTTTGGCCAACTCAGTTCCGGGACAGGGACCTCTTCCTGGTTGCAGACAGCCACCTTTCTCTTGTTTCCTCCCCACCAGGGAAGTGGGAGCTCTCCCTTTCTCTTTTTTTTTTTTTTTTTTTTTTTTTGAGACGAGTCTCACTCTGTCATCAGGGCTGGAGGGCAGGGCACAATCTCAGTCACTGCAACCTCCGACTCCCTGGTTCAAGCAACTCTTCTGCCTCAGCCTCCCGAGTAGCTGGGATACAGGCACGTTCACCACACCCAACTAAATTTTATTTTTAGTAGAAACAGGGTTTCAGCAGGGTCTCAATCTCCTGACCTCGTGATCTGCCCACCTCGGCCTCCCAAAGTGCTGGGATTGCAGGTGTGAGCCACCTCACCCAGCCTAGTTTCTCTTCTTCTAAGGGCACTAATCCTGTCGACCAGGGCCCACACTCATGACCTCATCTAACCCTAATCACTTCCAAAGGTCCTACCCCCGAATACCATCACACTGGCATGTAGGGCCCAGTACAAGAATCGGGGGGAGACATAAACATTCAGTTTATAATAATGTCTTGCAATCCTGTGAAAAAAACAACCAAATGAGTAGGCGACAAAGTACCTTCTATGTAAACAAGTCCGGATTTTCATATTTCTGCTAACACATTAAGGTCAATTTACAATGTCTGATAACAAGAGTCAGAAGCAGAGATAAATGAAAGTTAGTTTACTCTGCATTTTAGGCCCACATTGAGCTGTCTTTCAATGACATTGTAGCACAAAGAACACTGCTTTCTATTCCTGGTTATGCCACCAAAAAGGCTGAAATTTCCCTGTATTCCATTTATCTTGAAAGTCACTGGGCTGACTTAGCAGACCTCCAAGGTCGTTCCATTCACAAATTCCACAAATAACTCCCTAAAAACAGATGCTACACAAATAAACTACACTGACGAAGGGGAAAGCTAACACTAGCAAACAATGAGATGCACACAAGGCAAGACGGATAAGAAGTGCATCAACCACAAACTGGTGGATGAGGAGCCGGCGGTGGATAAAAACACATTCCCAAAGATGGACAGAGAGCAAGGGCGCCGAGGTAGTATTGTTGAAGATTTACCTTTTAAATCTTCAAGATAAATGGCCCATTGTTTATACTCATTCTGATTAAATGTGAACGTGAAAACTTCCTCCAGGGGACACAGACATCTAAAAAGTTCCCAATGTATCCAATTTGTCATTTGATATTTTTACTGACAAGAAAAATGAGGGACTGAATAAACACAGACCATGCCTGATCATATGTATAAAGAAGAACTCAGACCCAAACCTGTAGCTGCCCACCCAGGAAACCAAACCCTAGCTACAGGAAACAGCCAGGAGGCCAGCCAGCTAGTACATCAGACAGGAAGCCAGACTGCTCTCTCTCACAACACAGAAACTAAACCACGACTCTGTCTCACGAGGCCAGGACTTGACTCAAAACTGACTGCCACCCTAATTTTGGTCCCTGTTTCCTGTAGGATAATTCAGAGAAAGCCAAATAGCCCTTAACCAATCACATAGGTCACCCCACATTCTGCACAGCCGCTTCAGCCCCACAACAGCCTCCACTGGGAGCCGTTCTTTTCCATCCTGAAGCTTCCCCACTCCTCATCAGCCACTCACTTACATGTCAGTCTCTGCCAAACGCAAGTGACGGTGCCGACTCTCTTGCCGCAGCAGCTCTGAGAAGTCGCCTCGCCTGTCTCATGTGGGCGGCCTTCCTTTATTTCCCCCAAAGAATAAATCTTAAATGACGGGCTTCTCTCTACATGGCCAAGCTATACAATTCAGAAGCCCAACATGGCAGATTCCAAGCCTGGAAAGACCAACATACACCCCTCAGGTCTTCTTTCCACAAAACAAGCTTCCTTGAGCTTTTTTTTTTTTTTTTTTGAGGCAGAGTCTCGCTCTGTCGCCCAGGCTGGAGTGCAGCGGCCAGATCTCGGCTCATTGCAAACTCCGCCTCCCGGGTTCACGTCATTCTCCTGCCTCAGCCTCCCGAGTAGCTGGGACTAAGGCGCCCGCCACCTCGTCCGGCAAGTTTTTGTATTTTTTTTTAGTAGAGACGGGGTTTCACCGTGTTAGCCAGGATGGTCTCGATCTCCTGACCTCGTGATCCACCCGCTCGGCCTCCAAAGTTCTGGGATTACAGGCTTGAGCCACCGCGCCCGGCCTCCTTGAGTTCTTCAGTCACTCCGACCAACCAGGGAAGGAACCACGTGTTGTGGAAAGATCAAGGGCCTTGAAATCAAACTTCGTGAGTTCATCAACGACTTCATCTTTCACTTAAGAAATTACATGGCCTTGGCCAGGCGTGGTGGCTCACCCCTGTAATCCCAGCACTTGGGGAGGCCGAGTTGGGTGGATCACCAAGTTTGAAGTTCAAGACCAGCCTAACAAACACTGGAAAAACCCCTCCCTACCAAAAATACAAAATCAGCCTGGCGTGTGGCACATGCCTGTCATCCCAGCTACTCGGGAGGCGAGGAGGCAGGGAATCACTTGAACCTGAGAAGCAGAGGTTGGTGTGAGCCGAGATCATGCCATTGCACTCCAGCCTGGGCAAGAAGAGCAAAACTCTGTCTCAAAACAAAACAAAACAAAACAAAACAAAACCAATGACATGAACTTGAACAATTTTCTTAACTTCTCTAAGCCTCACCTTCATCTTCAATAAAATAATTTACCTCCAAAATGCATTAAATGGAATCCCACATGTAAAACAGCTGACAAATATTAGGGACCCTACAGCTGTGCGCTCCTACTGCCACCCCACTTTACCCCAAGAGAGAAGCGCAAGATGTCCAGAAAAAGCCTGTTGATCCCTACACCTCAGCATCCTGTGTTCACACAAGGCGCAGTGGCATCCAGACTTACCGGGGTCACCCAAATACAGGACACATTTTGATTTTTCAAATTAGGTGCACATGGCTTCTAACGTTCACCATATAAGATCCATAATTTAGAAGAGATTTTCCTACACTACCCCATGGTTCTATTTTAGCAGACTTAGATGTGCTATAATAGCTCACTCTCTTAAGCCCTCTTCAGTATCAAAAACAAAACTTTAATCTGTAACACAGTCATCAGCAGTGAAAGTGGAAAAGGTACCTATGAGTCAAAATGACCCTCTGCCCCGCCCCTCCCCACCCTACAAAAAGCTGTTCAGGAGTATTTGGGCTGCTTATGAGAATGCTGTCTGTATTCTCAGGGACAGACAAACACCTACCCTGGTTAGAAGCTGCACTGCTCAGCCTCTAGGGTAGAAAGCTCCCCACACCCTATACCCAAGGAGAAGAGAAGCAAAGGGGGTGGCCAGGCTCCAGGATGTGGACTGTTTAGTGTGGTTTCTGCAGCCCAGGTCACCGCCATGGGTGAAGCTCTTCCTTCCTTCTTTTCTACCCAAGTGGCCAAGGTCCTATGGCTGCTGCAGGGCCTCTTCCCTATGAGTCACCCCAGCCATTCCCCTTCCCCCTTCTTCTTCTTCTTCTTCTTTTTTTTTTTTTTTTTTTTTTTGAGACAGAGTCTCACTCTGTCACCCAAGCTGGAGTGCAGTGGCTTAATCTTGGCTCACTGTCACCTCTGCCAACCGGGTTCAAGCAATTCTCCTGCCTCAGCCTCCCATACCTGGGATTACAGGCACCCGCCACCATGCCCAGCTAATTTTTATATTTTTTAGTAGAGACGGAGTTTCACTTGTTGGCCAGGCTGCTCTCGAACTCCCGACCTCAGGTGATTCACCTGCCTTGGCCTCCCAAAGTGCTGGGATTACAGGCATGAGCCACTGCGTCTGGCCGAGTCAGCGCAGCCATCCTTTTTGTTCTGGCAAAATTACTCTCTCCTACATCTACCCTCCAAGTAGCTAAATCAGAGATCTGGCCCTTGGGGTAGGCTTGAAGAATCCCTGATTTTCATCCTCAAGAGGTCCCACCAGGGTCTGGGACAATTCCAAGACTTGTGTTCTTAAAGAGGAAAGAAACCTCACATACACGGCTCTCGCAGAGCTCAGACGAGCCCATATTGGAGGCAAGGCTTGGGAGGTGGCCCTAAGGTTTGGGTGTGTCATCTATGATAACAGCTAAGAGATCTGAAGCCAGCTGTCTAGGTTCAATCTTCAATTCCAACAGCACTGGCTGTGATGTTAGACGACGTCCCCAGCCTCTCTGTGGTTCAGTTCCTCACTGTAAAAGGCCACAATAATAGAGCTGTTCTAAAATTAAGTGAATTAGTGCATATAAGGTATTCAGAACAATGTTTGTCACATGGGGAAGTTCAATAGACACGTATTGAACAGAGTAACTAGAGCAATTAGTAAATATACTCCATGCAGCCAGGCGCAGTGGCTCACGCCTGTATTCCAAAACTTTGGGAGGCTGAGGTGAGAGGGTCATTTGAGCCCAGGAGTTTGAGACTAGCATGGGGAACACAGCAATATTCCATCTCTAAAAAAAAACATATATGTATATATACACTCATATTTCACAGTGTATTTATAATATACAAAGTAGCTGGAATACAGACTAAAACTTTCCCAAAGGGTTACTTCTAGAGAAGGGGGAATGCAAATTTCAGCTTTTTTTTATCCCACACATATATTCTTGTATCAGTCGGAAATATTTAAGCAAATTGTATGTATAAATTTGCCCCAAAACACATAGCAGAACAATGTAGTTTTGACTCAAAAATCTTCAATCATGATGGATTGTCCTGTGAAAGTAAAGTTAGAGAGATGAAAAGTCTCCCTCCAGCCTGAATGCTCTTTAATATGACCTATATGACACCAACCAATGCAACAACAAACCCCCAATCCTTCCCCACTGTCATAAGAAGTTTTTCAGTAAACTGCATTCCCCTTTACAAACTAGATGATAGTTACAGTTACCAGGCAAGAACGTGGATCCAGTTCTGCTTTTTCAAAGGCCAATGTTCGCCTCAAATAAAGCAATGCATTCTTCAACCGCTCACGCCCACAACACCTGACTTCTCTGTTTTACACAACTCAACGAGGCCTGGAGAAAGCAAGTGCAAATTCACTACCACGTAACAACACATCCCGCCTGTTCCCTTGCGGGGCTAGTTTCTCAAGTCACTTTTTCTAAGCTTTCATTCGGCTCTACCACACGACCTAGCTGGGTAAAACACTTTACCAAGGTTTTTTTTTTTTTTCGAGACGGAGTTTCACTCTGTCACCCAGACTGGAGTGCAATGACGCCATCTCGGCTCACTGCATCTCTGACTCCCAGGTTCAAATGATTCTCCTGCTTCATCACTTCCCAAGTAGCTGGGACTACAGCGTGCCACCACAACACAGCTAATTTTTGTATCCTTATAAAGATGGGTTTCATTCACCATATTGGCCAGGCTAGTCTCAAACATCCTGACCTCATGATCCGCCCGCCTCGGTACTCCCAAAGTGCTGGGATTACAGGCGGGAGTCACCGTACCTGGACCTACTTTACCAGTTTGGTTCTTGAATAAACCTGTTATTACTCATCAATGCAGCAGTGGCATTTCATTCACCGTATCACACACACACACAACAAAGTACTTCATACTCGTCCACCTTGCGTTTCTGCAATGGCCACAGTGTTTCCCCATCCGTACTGAGAGGCAAAGAAAAGACAATGACTTCTCCAGTTTTGTAATCACAATCAGTGGCAGAACCAACATGCCCACAACCAGGGCTGGCCAAGGCCTGTGTTTCAGCATCACACACCTGGTTGCTCTGCCCCTAAGGCTCATGGGGCAAACAGATCACTCCGAACTTGCAGAGGCCTTCAGAAATGGCTTCCACCATGGTACAATGGACGGTTCGCCTCTCAGGAGGGGAGGCAGGGGTGGAATCAGCACACAGTTCTGCTAGGTTCTCATGCAGGGCATGGACTATGTATTTTGGCTTGTTTTGCAGGTGAAATGTCTCCTGCCCCCGTAACAACAGCTTTCTTTGTCCTCTCCACATAAAAGTACAACTGAGATCCTCAGGGCAGCAGTATCATGCCCTCTGCCACACCTGACTGATGTCCCAACAGGTAGACACACAGGATCTCTTTATGGCCAGGCTGCCCCCATCTGCTAAGCATCAAATGACACACAGGATTTACAGAACAGGACATGACATGGAGGTGACTTGCTTTACTCTGTTGAAAAACTTACTGCACTGTCCTAAAAAGAGAATTCAGGAAAAGCTGAACATTTGAGGCTGGCTGGCTGTCATCTTCAGCTGCTGAGAGAAAGCCTCTGCTGCTTGGTTCCACTGTGGATATCCAACTACTCCTCCCTAAAGTCAACTCAAGTCCACCTTCCTCTCGGTGACCATGCCCACTTCCTGCCCTTTCACGAAGCATGTGCTCCCTCTGCAGTCCAGAGCATTCTCTATCGCCACCGATCTGGAGCCACACGGGGCCAGCCTACAGGCAGCTCAGTGCACAGCGGCCTCTCCCTGTGTGTACCTGCCAGGCCCCACCAGGGCTGTGAAGGCTGCGTCCTTATCCACACAGGGGCGGCACTACAGGAACATCGAATGAGGGAGGGAATGGATGAGCAAGATCAGCAAGGGGCACAGGAGTGCCTGCCAGCTCCCAACAGGTAGCAGCCCCTGTCACTGCCACTCGAGTGAGGTGCTGGCTCTGTTCTCAACAGGGCTGCTAAAAGGGCCCATATAACAGCTCTAGGTCACAATGACCAACTTGTGTCAGTGCCCCAGAGACACAAAAATTCCCTAACAAATAAAGCATGGCCACGTATGCAGATGCTGGTTAAAGCACAGGCTTTGGAGCAGAGCTTGGAAATCCACCTTATGAATGTGACCTTGAGCAAGTTACTCCAATGCATCAATCTCATTTGTCAACAGCAAAATGAGGCAATTATCGCCCATGGGCAGTGTGCTGAAAAAAGTAAGAGAGGTGACAGAACAAAGTGCTGTGTCAGCGTGCACGTATCTTACTGGTTTATGACAAATAAGAGGATACGACAACAGACACAAAGCAAGCAGACCACAGGCCACCAAGGGCGAGGTCGAGAGCGTACGGGGCTCCCATGCGGTCCTGGAATCCACCCTTCCCAGCCACAAATCGTTTCAACCACCGAACCACGAAGTTCTCCAAACCACGTATTTAGATGGGTTTTATGGAGTTTTCATAACACTTAGACCATGATTAAGTCTTTGGCCACCCGTGACTAGCTCAATCTCCAGGCCTGTGCATTCCCCTCCCCCAGCAGAGGGTAGGGGTGGGGCTGATACGCCCAACTCTTACTCATTGACTCATCTTTCTGCAACCAGCCCTGATCCTAGAACCCGTCCAG
>NW_022142470.1:0-26632 GCF_007565055.1 Rhinopithecus roxellana
GCTGTGTTATCAGTAAAGCAACTGCTTATTAATACATAACAGTAATTATGTACATTAATCTAATATTCATCTGAAAACTATCAGATAAAAAGTCTAGCATTAATGAAATAGATCATTTCTAAAGGAATATCGTAATAGCCTAATGTTTTGATTTGGGAAAATGAAATTAGTTCAAATTTTAAAAAACTATTTGATTTAAAAGCAGATACATATTCTCTTTAGAAAATTTGAAAAAAAAAAAACAAAGAAAAATGCAAAGAAGAAAATAACAGTTATCCATGATCTCATCATCCGGTAATAACTACTGTGAACATTTGGGTTTGGCTAATTTCAGCTCCTTTTCTATGCACACAGAGCTCTTTAAGTAGCTCTATACAAATCTGCCAATGTCAGTGGCTTTCAAAACAGGATTCTGTTCCGTCATTTCTCTTTACATACTATAATGAGAATGTTTTCTAATTTCATTGTTCTTCCCTCATTTACATTATAGTGTACTTCATCAGCTTTTTATTGTTGGTCATTTAGTTTTATAATTTTTTTCATAGCAGGTGCTTTAAATGGGAAGTTATCTTCATGCTAACCACCGTGGGCTCCTGACAATGTAGGCTGTGTTTGAGGGGCAGTTGGAGATTGAGGACAATACATTTTTAGACCTTTTTTGGAATAAACTCCTTTTGTCTTTCCTCCCATTGTTTGTACCTAGAACTCCACACTCTAGATTTCCCCATTTAAAATTCTCTCACTGTTCTCATCTATTAGCTAACATCAAACTGCTCGATTGATTTTGGAGTTTATACTTTGGAAAAAATTAAACAATTGTCTTAGGTACTGTTATTTGGCTCATGTGGGCTTTTTAGAACCTAGATATATTTTCATTCATTTTTAGGTGCATCGTGTCAATACCTAAATATTATAATAGATGATCCTTGTGCAAATTTCCTCAGACACCCTGAATGCAGCTTCCTTCTCATTTGTAAAGGCCAATTTTGCACTTATCTGACAGGGCTAAGAACTTTTCTTTCCTGTTATTGCACTCGTTTTTGTCTTTATATGTTTTGTTTTTGTTGTTGTTGTTGTTGTTTGTAAATAGAAGGTGGCGGTTTCATGCCAGGGTCTAAGAAGCCCGGCTGGTTGGGGACTGAGGCTATTTTCCTATGAACAACTGGAAGGTTTGCTCTGTGTCCTCCTGGAATGTGCTCTCCAGGGAAACTTTCTGGTGTTCAGATCACTCCTGGCTGTGTGAATCTTTGTCTTAATACTTCCAACCACAGTTCATGCACATAACCAGTGAAACATGAAACAGATTCCATGGTAAGCAAGAAATTCTGGAGGTTTTTTGAGTCTCATCCATAAAAGTTTTTCTATTGTCTTCTGCATCACAACTTAGGCCAACGTGGCAGCAGTCTCAATGTCATCATTCTCCATACGTATACTTCATTGGTTTATCACCTTTTATTTTGGGAAAGAGACAATGAGGCATCACTTACTACTCTTAGTTGCTCCCCCATGTTTCTTTTGCTTCAGAGCCAAAATCATTAATGAACAAGTTACAGAACATGGGGAAAAACAAAGTACCTGACTTGGTTGAGGCTCTGACAAGTATTCCTTATGGAAATCTGTGAATGCACTGGGTGGATTCTCACAGGTATCAGTCTGGGCCAGTGCATCATTGCCAGAAGACAGTGAATCGACACCCAAGATCTGAGATTGCTGCCAGTGCACAAGAAAATAGAAAAAAAAAGCCCAGTGATAAAAGACATGTGGAATTTTGTTCACCTGAATGTAGTAAGTTAAACAAAGTCAACCGCAGTGATCACAGAGTGAAAAAACAACAACAAAAAGCTACCCAAACTAATTAAAATTTAACACTCTCCCCACCCCCACCCTCAACCCCAGCAGCTTTGATTGACACTGCATAGTTAAGCTCGTCCATTTTTTTTAAGGCCAAAGTTCCCACTGCATAAAAATAACACAATAGCCCCTGCTTTGCAGCTTGTGGACAAGTGCAAGGAGCTTGGAGAAGAGCTGATAGTTCTATTGAAGAAGCAGCTGTTTGTGTCTTCACTTCTGACCCGTGGCCACACTCTGGGCTGGCTGTGCTCAAATCTCTTTCACTCTCCCGCTCCAAGCGGCTTGCTCTTCACAAAATAGAAGCCAGGCGTGTGTTGGTTTCAGCTACTTCCAGAAGCAGATACGGCAATTACCTTCAGAGGCAAGCGTGAGATGAACTTTGAGTGGCGGCCGGCTTTTAGGATGGTGGTCTGTCCAGGGAGACTTTTATTGCTGGTAATCCTTTTAGATCTTCAGCACCAATTGATGGTCTGTACTTCAAGCTATTGTCAACACAGATGGCGCTGGGTTTGGAATGCCAGAGGCAGACAAATCCTGCCTGTGTTTATCCAGTTTTAACTTTTGTGCTAAGCGATTGAACTATGAATGCTAGCAAAAAAAAAAAAAAAGAAGAAAGAAAGAATATTTCCATCAGATGTTATCTGTTCATTGTGAAAACTAATTAGGACACCTACACAGACTCAGAGATTGGCTAATGTTAAATAATTATATATATCTATACATCCATATATATGCATATAGTATATCCATGAAATAAAAGTTTTAAAAATTAGATTTGTTTTGAAATCCATTACTCACCTCTTTATATAGTACTTACATTACCAATAGGGAGAGTTTGAAATAATTTATTTTTACAATGAAAAATGTACATTATGGAACTTGTCCTGTAGAGAAGGACAAGAACTTGTCCTGTAGAAAAGAAGAAGAAGGGAGGGAAGGAGGGAGGGAGAGAGGGAGGGAGGGAGGAAAGGAAGGAAGGAAGGAAGGAAGGAAGGAAGGAAGGAAGGAAGGAAGGAAAAGGGAAGAAAAAAAAAAAGAAAGAAAGAAAAAGAAGGAAGGAAGGAGGAAGGAAGGAAGGAAGGAAAAGAAAGAGAAAGGAAAGAAGGAGAAAGAAAGAAAAGGAAGGAAAGAAAGAAAAAGAGAGAGAAAGAAAATGTGCATGGTTCTATTATCTTAACAGGGTCTTGGGAGCAGTGGTTTTGGAACTTTGTACATAGGAGACTCACAGGACAGGTTTGTGAAAGATGTGAATTCTCTTAGACACAAAGACCTTGGGTCAGGCCAGGAGCTCCACGTTTGGTCAGGTGCCTGTGACTGTGATGCAGGGCTGAGGACCACACTTGGAGAGAGAAGCCCTGCATGGGTGTTTCTAGGCTCAGCTCCAGTAGGGGGTGGAGGGTGGGGTAAGAGTGGGGGGTAAAAGTGGGGAGGGGGCTGAAGGTGGGTGGGGAAGGGAGGAGTTCTCAACTGGTTCCTTCCTCACTGAGTCTTTAATGTACACATCCTTCCTGCTGCCCAGACCAACTGTCTTCCAAACTCCTCGCCCTTCCCCAGCCAGCTCTTCTTACCTGGGACACAGTAGAGAGCCACTCTCCTCTCCCAGACCTTCAGTCTGCATCCCTTCCTTATGTTAGATGATGCTCCTTAGGATTTGTCTCCACCAAACACTTCAGGCCTTTTGAAAGTTTCTTTTTTGTCTGTCATTCTGTGAGCTACTTGAGGGCAGTGACTGTTTCTGTCCTCTCTGGCGTGCCTGAAGCCTCCCCTGGTCCCTGGCAATAGTAGGTGCTGCATAAACGTGTGTTGAATGAAAAGTACATATGAACAGGGATTCACCAAACGACAGAGCCTACTTCATAAAGGAGCCCCGTTGAAGAAGGCTTGCAACTGTGGGCTGGAGGACACTGACAGTCACCCCTCAGGTCTCTCCTTTCAGAACCACAGCGCCTGCCCCAGCCTCTGGCAAGTGGCCTACAGGGCTCAGCTCTCAGTGCTTTGCGGGACTTAGTTTCCTAGGGAAGTTATAACATTTACATCAGAAAAATAAACCACAGAAATGTATTCTTTCATCATTCTGGTTGGCAGGGGTCCACGATCTAGGTGCGGTAGGGCAGTGCTCCCTCTGTAGGCTTCAGGAGAGGGCACTGCCTTCCCTCTTCCAGCTTGTGGTGGCTCCAAGCATATCTTGATTTGTGGCTGTCACTCTACTCTCTGCTTCTGCCTTCACAGCCTCTTTACTCCGTGTTTCTCCTCCATGTGTCTCTCATAAGGACAGTTCTTACTGGATTTAGTGCCCACCCAGATATATAGGACAATCTCATCTCAAGATTCCTAATTACATCCATAGGACTCTTCTTTCAAATCAGGTCAGAGTTTCCAGGGTTGAGGATGTGGACATATCTTTTGGACCAGGATGTCGTGAAGTTTGTGGCAGTTTCCTATGGTAGTTCTAGAAAATTATGCCTAGGTATTTCCCTGAGAAAGGGAGCTGCCTAGTGCAAGCCTATGCCCCATTCCTGTGTGCAGACCCTAGCCAGTGACTGTCTGATGGCAGGAATGTATAGAGTCCAGCCCCTTTGCCTCAGTTGGTGACAACTCTGAAGGGTCATCTCACCCCAGAGCCCCCATGGGAAAAGCTGAGAATCCACTGCACTCTATTACTCAGCTCTGAGCCCCTGTGGCATAGGCTGAGAGGTCACTGTGCTTTACCACTCAGCTCAGAGCCCTCTGGGACACCCTGAGGATCCACTGTGCTTTATCACTCAGCTCAGAGACCCCGTGGGATAGGCTGAGGGTTCACTCTGCTCCATCACTCAGCTCAGAGACCCCGTGGGATAGGCTGAGGGTTCACTCTGCTCCATCACTCAGCTCAGAGACCCTCTGGGACAGCCTGAGGGTCCACTCTGCTCCATCACTCAGAATCCTCTGGGACAGGCTGAGGGTCCCCTCTGCTCCATCACTCAGCTCAGAGGCCCTGTGGGACAGGATGAGGGTCCTCTGGGACTCCATCACTCAGCTGCCCTCTGTGCCGACTCTTGGGGAGCACTCCAGAGGAGACCCCCCTCCATCCATTTCACAGGATGTTTGCTGCTAACTCGACCTAAGGCATGTAGCAACTTATTAAGCCCAGAAATTTTTTGGAAATATCATTTATTCTTCTACATTATCTTGTTGAATTCAGCCAAGAAGATATATGCTCTATGCAAATTGATGACAGTTATATCATTGTAAGTTAATATTGCAGTTGTTCCTACTTCTTCAGAAAACCATACATACTCATTTACACATGAGAATTTCAAAGACCCTCTATTTATCATCCTTTTATCTGTACATTTAGGAAGCTCCCCAAAGTAAATTTTTTTCTAAGGATGAAAAATCCAGATCTTGAGATCAGACTGACCTGGGTTCCAATCCTGACTTGGTTTTTTGTAGCCTTTCTAGGCTTCTATTCTACCCTTCTACCTCTTCTCTGTGATATAAAGATAATGCCACCTGACACGTCGTGTTGGGGTGAGAATTCAAAGGACCACACAAGTAAATCCTTAGCTCAGAGCCTGGCATGTAGGCAGTACTCAGAAAAGACTGATTATTGTTGTTCCTTTGCACCCCTGCCTCCAGTGGCCCCGGAGTGTCTGTGATGATGGACTGTTGGGGGAAGCTGAGCTGAGATGCAGGGCCGGTTCATGCAGCTGTCTCCAAATCCTAGTGAAGTTCTGCTGCACGGTGTGGAGTGGGAGGCAATGAACTCACTTTTTTTTCTTTTGATGTCCAGAAGGATTCTCTCTGGTTTCTGCCCGCAGGAGAGTTTTATCCGTGTGCCATTCTGGACACACAGGGCATGTGAACCTCCGTGCAGGATGCTTATATCCCTTGGGGCCTGTTTTGAGACCAAGAGTTTTGTCTGTTTGGAAGTGTGATAGCCTCTGGCACCAGGGTCTCCTCTGCGGCTAGGCGGTAGCCTGGCACCGGGGCTCCTCTGCGGCTAGGCGGTAGCCTGGCACCAGGGCTCCTCTGCGGCTAGGCGGCTGCCAGGAAAGCTGGGGGCCAAGTTCTGTAGTCCTGAAGTAATGATGCCCCTGGGGGGAGTGTCAGGAAGCAGAAAGGCTGCCAGTTACTCAGACACACCACCTGGGCGGGGGTGGTCTCCAACACTGGGACTCGGGTCACCATGTTTAATCTACACGGGAACAGTCTTTCAACTTCTAGCCCCTCCCCGACTCCTATGTTAATTAATTTAAATGAATGATGGCCAAATTTCCTCTTTACTATATGTATATTTGGTATAGTCTAAGTTTCTGATGGTTGACTAGTCTATATTCAGTAGTAAGAAGACTGAAAATATTTATTTATTCAAAAACAGTATAAGGCCTGTGTGATCTTCTCAGATATTTTGTTTACCTCTGCAGCTCTTTTATTGAAGGATAACATTTATATGGTAAAGAATGCAAGTTTTAAGTGTACACCTGGATGGATTTTTATAAATATACATACTTATGTGACCAAACCGCAGATGGAGATAAACCCGGAGTCTAACGAGCCTCCATCTGTCCCTCCCTGCCAATATCT
Source organism: Rhinopithecus roxellana (assembly GCF_007565055.1). Lineage (NCBI taxonomy): Eukaryota > Metazoa > Chordata > Mammalia > Primates > Cercopithecidae > Rhinopithecus > Rhinopithecus roxellana. The sequence goes on from NW_022142470.1 coordinate 6,418, forward strand.
GCCCATCAACACACGCATAGTCCTGACTTCTGTTATTTTTCCCATCATTTATTTTGATCCCTGAGAGCTTGCTGCATGTTATTATTGAACTCTTTAATGTACATTATCTATGACAATTAATATATATTTTTTAACACAAAGAGAAAAGAAGGCTTGGGAAAAGTCAGTTTCTTGCTGAAGTTTGTGGAGCTGGTGAGTGGCAGGCCTGAAATGGAATGTGGCTCAGCTGATTCTAGAGGCCAGTTGAGCTACCCTGCTTCTCCCAGTAATTCAGATATTAAACAAGAAAGATAATAGAAGGCAAAACTAGTCAGTGAGTTATTCAAGGTGGTTAAAAGAACTATTTCCTAAATATAATATTCCTTGTACTTAGGAGACCTTGAACTCCAAGGTGAATTGGAAGGTGTTTAGCAGATCTATAATAAGAATATGATAATGATACTTAACCAGTTCTGTTCTAGGTACCATCTCACATGTGTTATCTTCCTTAATCATCCTGACACAGCCTTCATAGGCAAGCACTAATATCCGCCCTATTTCACAGGGGAAGTAGCAAAAGCACAGAGTCACTAAATAATTCACCCAAGGTCACGGAGCTAGGTAACTGGAGCATCCCAGGTTTTAACCTGCAGCTTGAACTCCTGAGCACTGTGCTATATATATTTTTTCTTTTCCATGTCACTTAAAAATAGATAAAAACCATGTGACTCAAGAATAAGAATTACAGAATATTCAACGAAAGTTGAAATACAAATTATTTAGCTTTTATCTTAGCATTAATATCTAGACATGCAGAAACTAGTATTTGCTGGCTGGGCACGGTGGCTCACGCCTGTAATCCCAGCACTTTGGGAGACTGAGGTGGGTGGATCACAAGGTCAGGAGATGGAGACTACGGTGAAACCCCGTCTCTACTAAAAATACAAAAAAAAAAAAAATTAGCCGGGCATGGTGGCGGGCGCCTGTTGTCCCAGCTACTCAGGAGGCTGAGGCAGGAGAATGGCTTGAACCCGGGAGGCAGAGCTTGCAGTGAGCCAAGATAGTGCCACCACACTCCAGCCTGGGCGACAGAGCAAGACTCCGTCTCAAAAAAAAAAAAAAAAAAAAAAAAAAAAAAAAACCTAGTTATTTGCTGAATCGTATGCTTACCCATTAATATTCCTGATAATGTCAAGTAGATAAGAGTTCTAGAACTACAAGAATTGAGTTAATACCTAAGGATCCAGGCTGTATTTACCATCAGGAATACCCTTGGAAATTAGGCAATTGTGGTCAGAAATTGCCCAAAGAAAGCATCCCAGAAGCCTGGGAATGAGTGGATGTACGTGGCGAGCTGACAGAGCTATGTGTAGAGGATTATGCGAGGCAGGGTTTCCAGTGGGTATGCTGGGTAGTGCCAAGACATGGTGCTAAGGCTGTCTCTTTCTGATGTATAATCCAACCGTTATCACCCATGTCCATTTCGCTCGTGAGCTTGTCTTCATTGCTCATGAAAGTCAGACTTACACATCCTCACCTCTCCCCACCCCTCTGAACTGAACCTCTTCCTGGACCTGGAAGTCTTTCCCATCTAAACTGAAACACTATGGCTACAGGATAACCATGAAGGGATCTGTGTCCATTTTCATGATTAAATGTAAAAATTTCAAGTGCGTGCCTTGTCCCTCGAACAATTTTCTTCCAATGAAGCATCTCTCAACATAAAATAATTTATGTGTGTTGAAGGTGAGGGTGGGGGCCCCAATCATTCCCCAAAGATGTCAAAGAAAATGACAAAGAACAGGAAGCTAAGTCTGCACAAAACTTTCTGTGTATGTACCATACCCATTTCAACTAAATTTTTGAAATGTACATTAGCTAAGCCACTTCCTGAGGATCAATTACCCAACAAGCTGAGAATTAATTACTCCTGGGGCTCCGACTCATGTGGTAAAGATTCAGATTTTCAGATTTGAAGGGAGCATGCTAGAGTCAGAGAAGGAAAGAGAACTCCAGTTGATTTTGTTTTTCCTAATCAATTTATTACCACACACACAGAGACACACACACAGACTCTCTCTCTCTCTCTTCTCTCTCTCTCTCTCTCTCTCTCTCTCTCTCTCTCTCTCTCTCTCTCTCAGGAGCCCTAAGATGCACACCAGAAATGATATGGTTTGGCTGTGTCCCCACCCAAATCTCATCTTGAATTCCCACATGTTGTGGGAGGGACCCGGTAGGTGGTAACTGAGTCATGGGGCAGATCTTTTCCATGCTGTTCTTGTGATAGCAAATAAGTCTCACAGATCTGATGGTTTTGAAAAGGGGAGTTTCCCTGCACAAGCCCTCTTCTCTTGCCTGCCGCCACGTGAGACATGCCTTTCACCTTCCACCATGACTGTGAAGACTCCCCAGCCACGTGGAGCTGTAAGTCCATTAAACCTCTTTCTTTTGTAAAGTGTCCAGTCTTGGGTATATCTTTATCAGCAGCATGAAAACATACTAATACGAGAACCATACATAGGAAGTGATGAAATACAGGTATGTGCTGAAGTGTGATAAAGAAATTCAGAGAAGAGCAGGCTCAATGTGATCTGGAATACTCAGGGACACCTTATGGGGAGTATAGAATTTGCGTTCGTCCTTGAAGAATAAGTAGGATTTGTGTGGGAAAAAAAATAAAACAGCAGCAGTGAGGTATTTTGGTGAGAAACAGCATGAGCACGATAGGAATATGGTTCTCGTTGGAACGTATAAGACTAATTCAAAAATAGAAAGGTTTCACAGAGGGTTTATGTTGGACAATGTTGGGTTTATAAATCTGAAGCCAAGCTATATAGTTCCCAGGATTTTTAATGTCAGATGAGGAATGTAAACCTAATTGCAGGAACACAGAAGTGTTTAAGTTGAGAATTAAGGAATGACTCGATGAAAGCAAACGTTCAGTATATTTTTCCTGGATCAGTCACATAATAGACCTTAGGCAAAAAGATCACTTTGAAAGCTTTTGAAATAAAGGAGCAAATAGGAGTGGCAATGGAAATAGAAAAAAACAGAGAATGTAAGAAATATTGCCCAATAATAAATGTTGGGGAAGATATCAAACAGGATGGATGAATCTGATAAATCCCAAGATGTTAAGCCTCTCCATTGTTTGTGAATGCTACACACACACACACACACACACACACACACACACACAATGGCAGGGCTGGAAGCTTCATTGGTTGAGAGGTGGCAAATTCAACTGTGTCCAAATTAATCTTGATATCCAGTTTTGATGTCCCGTATTCATGCCCTTAAAAGCAGTAAATATTGGTAGCAAAGTTAGAGATGTCATGGCATTTTGAAGGAAGGACAGTACCAGTTAGCTGGGGGCATATGGAAAGGTTCTGAGAGCTTTTGAGAATGCAAAGCAGAATCTTTCCTCATTCAGGGAACTTCCATTAGGTTCCAGCAATGTGCTAATCATGGACTGGGTATTAGCGAATACAAATTCCTTCTCTTAAATGGATCATCATGAGAGAAAATGACATGAGTTGTAACAGTTGTAATCACGTGGCAAGCCCTTTTATAGCAAGTTCTGTACAGAGAAGAAGTGCCTGTGTGTTTGTTAAGTAGCACATTTGAGGGAAGGTCTCACCATGGAGGCATCCAGAAATTGGGTTTTAGTATTTCTCTGGAAAGGTAAGAGAAAAAGCACTTTTTAAGAGGAAAGAATGGCAGATGTAAAGACTAAAGCAAATAAACAATTTGTTGATTTTGTAATTATCAATTGCTTGTGGCAGTTGACAAACTAACAAATACAGTGGCTAGATCATGGGATGCGAGGCTAAAAATGAGCAGGAGTTTATGTGCTGTACAATGAATTTTAGATTTTAGTTTATAAGTGATAAGGAGGCATGGAAAATAAGTTAGTTCAAGAGTGAGTTGACTTTTTCTGAGTTCCAAAATGATCGATGTGGTGTTGGTATGAATGGTGACTTGGATGGGGCCCCACGATGATACTGTTAGGAAACTAATGTTATAACTCCTGGAAGGAAATGAGATGATTTGAACTGGAAAAGTGGCTATTAGAAAGGACAGGAGGTATCAGACTTTCAGTGTATTTGTGAAGTACAATGGACAGGTGTCTGCCTCTTGTGACGGTTATAGGAAAAGGCAGAATCTAGCCCTGGTCATTGGCTCAGCCCTTTCGTCATTGGCTCTTCTGTGTGTGAGACAAGGGACAGAGAAGGAGCAGACTTACCTGCCTAGGCCAACATGGGGCAGTCATGAGTTCAGTGTGGGGCGTGTCAAGTTTAATGGGTCAGTTGGCGATGTCTAGAAGGCAACATTGTGTATTGGTCTGGAACTTAGAAGAGACATCTGAGTGGAGATGAAGCTTTAAAAGTCATCAGCAAATAGGTGATTGAAACAGGACCTGTGTGCATTCGTATGTAGCTTAGGAAGATAAGAGGGCTGTGTGCAGAGTCCTGGGGACACCAACATTCCAGGAGCTGGGAACCCAGCAGTCTTGGTGTTGGCCCTGCAGATGATGTTGCTTTAACCCGTATTCCTGAGTTATTTTCCTAGCTCAGACTGACCTCAGGTAACACATCTATTTAAAATTTATACTTTATTTTTCCTTCACTTTTTTGTTTCTAATAATGTAATAAGTGGAACCAGGATATGGAAAAATTCATTCTCATATTGCTGATCTCAGCTTCTTAAATTTTATTCTTTTGGATATGGATCAGCCTCACAGATTTTATGAAAGCTGGCCTCACCACTTCTGGTGATCTGGTGGTGTCAACAGGTGGGGAGGTTTGCTGAGAATGAAGGAGAGGAGTTTAGGGAGTGAGAAAGAAGCAGCTGTTAGTTAAGTGCTCTTATTGTGCCAGATTCTTTATGTTCATTGACTCACTTAGCTCCTATAACTACTTGCAAAGTGGATATTTCCCCAGTTTTATAGATGAAAAAAATCAAGACTAAGTGTGTTGCTTGGGATCACATAGTTTGTAAGGACTGTAGCTGAGTTTCACTCCAGAGTTGCCTCTTACTCTTTCAGGGATAGATTGGATTTTTTTTTTCCTGCCTTTCCTTGAACCTTTACCCTATGAGTCTTAGTTAAGCCAAGCTAATTTCTCATAACCTTCTCACTGGGTCGGTGAAAGGCTGAGATTGAACATAGCTAAGATAGGATTTGGAGACAAAGCTCAGACTGTGATTTCTATGCCACATTTTATGGCATAGAAGAGGACCTGGGGACCTCAGACTATTACCCTCCAGGGGATCTGTTTTGTCTCCTGTGAAAGGATTGAGACATTTAGGAACAGAAGGAGACTGAAATGAGCTCAAAGCCACAATCTCATTCCTCTAGCGTTCCTTCTCCCTGACGTGGAGTTTAATTTTCAAGACATAGAATCATAACCTATAATATTAAATGTAGGGGGGAAGCACTTTTTTTAACTGTTTATTTTTTTAAAATAATACATGCACATGGAGCAATATCTAAATAGTACAAAAGGAACTATGGTAAAAGTGAGTGTGGCTTTGTCCCTGCTGGGTGAGGTTGTGCTTTCTTCCAGGCTGAAAAGTCATTCACCACTCAGTCTGGCTGCAGCATTTGTGGTTGCATCTCTTAATTTCTGTTGCCTCCTATTTGGTTCTTTTTGCCTGTTTAGGGTGTGTGTGTGTGTGTGTGTGTGTGTATGTGTGCACGTGCACATGCACACATGCATGTGTGTGAATTTCATTATAAATGTAGTGACATTCAGAGGAGAGGCAGAAATAAAGGTGCTAATATACAACACAAGTTTAACAGAATTTTTATCTTTAGAAATTTTTTCTTTGGCCTTTTCCCTCCTTTTCTAACTTTTGAGTTCAGTTCTTATCTCGTTTATTTTTATTCTTTCTTTGTGGCAGAGAAAGAAGAAAATACCTAAGGCAGGACTTTTTTCCTAAAACCATTTTAGCAATACCATGTCTCCATTATCACCATTTTCAAGAGCCTATACAGTGTGACAACTTCTGTTATCAATAGTTGTTTAAGAAACACCTTTAATTTTAAGTGGATGGTTTTTTTTTTGTCCTTTTCAAAATACATGTTTTTCACATTATGGATACAAAACATTGCTTTCTCTGAGTAAGTCCACTAGTGAGGCACCTTAGGATTTCAGATATTTGAACATAACATAACTAACAACTGTTGGCTCTAGCCCTTGTCCCAGCTCCAGTTTTCCACTGGAGTGAGCTTGTGTTTTTATCGTCTATAGAGCAAAGGCATAGGAAGTAGCCGCCTCATGATTCTTTAAGATTTTCTTGTTCGGATGTGGCAAATTCTGAAACATTGTAAGTTTACTGTCTTGTGACAATGCAGACCCAAATGTAGTTTTTCATTGATCTTACAATAATGTGATTCTCACATTTTGAAATCAAAAATTTTTTTTTGGCATTCAATCTCCTTCCTTTGTTGAGTTTTGAAATCCAGTATTGTTATCAGGGTATATCCTATTGGTGACAGTTTTTCGTCTTTTTGCTGTAAGACATAGTACATCACTTCTTAGACAAATTATAGAAAGTTTATGGAGCCTCTTCTTTTGGGACAGGGTACCAATTATTTATGTGTTGGATTTTCTTTATCAGTCTTTCATTATCTATCATTACCTATTATTTCCTCTGTTGTCCTTTTCAGTTCTTTGTTCATTTCATTTTATTGCTTTTTAAATAGTATTTTCCATGGCCTTTATTAGTATGTGTGTGTCTATTCTCTATTTTGCTACCTCTAATGTGGCCTTCATTTCTGACAGTGTTTTAATTTTTCACTTATTCCTGATCTCTGCTAGCTTAGGTTTCAGCTTTCCCTGTTTTCCTGACACATTTCCCTGTAGTTTTTTTTTATTATTATGTGGAACTTTTTTTAAATAGAAGCAGTGTCATGTAAGATTTCTTAATGTGTGTGGCTGTATATAGTCATTCTTTTATTTTTCTTTTAATTTGCTTGTATTGTTTTCCAGTGGGTGTTTTGTTCATTCTTTTTTCTTTTAATTGTATAGAGCAGTACTTCCTCCTTCTCCCCCTTTTCCTCCTCCTCCTCCTCATTTTTCGTTTTTGAACCAGGTGAGTTCAGGCTAGGAGAAATTCTCCTTACAAAAGAGAATCGTATGTATAATTTAGTTATTAGCCTCTACATGTCATTTGTCAGAGGCAGCAGCTAAAGCGCTGCCCACAATACAGAGAGTCTCTTCTCCCCTGGCACGCATCTCCAACTCCCCACTCAGCCTCTGCCTCACTCCTCATTTCCCGTTTTTCTTTTTTGAGATGGAGTCTTGCTCTGTTGCCCAGGCTGGAGAGCACTGGCAAGATCTCGGCTCACTGCAACCTCCACCTCCTGGGTTCAAGCGATTCTCCTGCCTCGCCTCCCAAGTAGCTGGGAGTACAGGAGTGTACTACCATGCTCGGCTAATTTTTGTATTTTTAGCAGAAACAGGGTTTCACCATGTTCACCAAGCTGGTCTTGAACTCCTGAACTCAAATGATCTGTCTGCCTCAGCCTCCCAAAGTGCTGGTATTACAGGCGTGAGCCACCGCACACGCCCTGCCTCGCTCCTCTTTATAGCCACCAGAACTGAAGCAACTCCGCCATCAGCCCTTTCCCATGGCTATAAATGAGAGTGTGTGATGTGAGGGTTACTTTGAAAGAATAGTGTTCTCCTGTCTGAGTCTGAAATTTGCAGCTACAGGCATTCCCTATATATATCTTCCAACACTCCTATTTGACCTTCACTGTATTTGGCAGTCTTTTCTCAGGTATTATTGATTTTCCAGGTATTACTACTTTCTATAGGGAATGGAATGTGCATTTTTAAAAAAATCCTCCTAATTGCTTTTGGTGATCATGCCAGGAGAAGAGGCATATACTGTCCTGTCTTCTGTCTTATAAATTGGAAGTAAAAATGGAGCTTAAATCAAATAATTAACAAGGTGTAACGTTACATACTCAGAGGTAAGTAAGGATGAGCTAGACATTCTTTCTCTTCTTAGTAATCTTACAATTTATTAAAGTGGCCAAGAAATGCAAATATGAATGGAAAACTAACCCAATAATAGGCAACATATGAGTGCTACCTAAAGGGTCAATAAGAGTTTGGGAATTTGGACCAGGTAAAAGTGGCTGAGTTCTGCCGTGGTCACGCATGAAAGTTACTCTCCATTTCCTGCTTCACTGCCCTGGAGGAGGCTGCCAGAAGTCAGACAAACCTGGCTCTTTCCACCTCCACTCCCTGCCTTTCTGTCCAAGGCAGCAGCCACTGCAGATGGTGAAAGAGAATCCCCCTTTGAGAGAAAAAGGTAGAGCAACATGTTTTCGTGAAGTGTTTCCCAAATAATGCTTGGCCCTGAGAATCACCTGGAAAGCTGATCACGATGGACGCAGGATCTCCAGAGAAGACCTGGGATTTGTATCATTCACAAGGGCCCAGAGTAATTTGGATAATCAGGCAATTTTGGAAATCCCTAGCCTAGGAGATAGAGCACTACTGGAAGGGAAGACCTGTATTTTGTTTCTGGGTTTGCTGCTAAGTAGGTGTAGAATTTGGATAAGTTTCAACATATCTGAGCCTTAATTTTCTTGTCTATAAAAGGAGGGAGCTTGGCTTGGTGGTGTCTAAAATCACTTCCAACTTTAATATTTCATGATTCTCTAAAACATACAGCATTTTAATGAAATTCTATAACTTCCTTATAAAAAGAAAAGGAGAGAAGAAGGATTAGGGACAAGGGACTAAGGAAGGAAATAGAGTTTTTCCTTATAGACAAAAGGAATGGAATGAAGCCCTTTCTCCCGCTATGTCTGAAAAAAGAACGTTTCAGAGCAGAGTTTCAGTAAAATTTCAGTTAAAAACAAAATTGCATCTCTTTACTGGCCCAGAAACCAAAAGTACACATATGTTAGACATGGTTTGTACTGATTATTCTGGAATGAGCTACGCATTCATAGAACATTGATTTTCTCAATAGAAATCATAAAGCACCAATAGTATTATTTTCCCTCCCAGTGTTTGTATGTGCCAAAGGTAAGGGAAAGTCTTCCCTTGGTTGTTTTTTTGTAAGAATGACCTTTTCTTACTTCAGGAGTTTGATTGGCAGGTCCCTACGAAGGAGGAAAAATGAATTTCAAAGCAGACCAAAAAAAAAACTTTTTTTTTTCTCCTGCTCTCTCTTGGCTTTTGTTGCTCCAGGTGTTACAGAAAAAGCACATTTCTCAACTGGTCTAGTCCCTAATAATTATTAAGATCCCCAAGCACATCTGATATCTCTCTTCCAGGGTCTAGGGAGCACCATTCATTTATTGATGCACCAGCCACAAAGGGATCGCATTTTGCTTTGTTTGAAGGCCCTGAGTGTCCTATTATTTTTTTTGTAGAAACACTGGGGTACACATGAAAGGGGAACAGGCAGACATGAAGAAGAAAACAACCCTGGGTCCGGGTGCTGATTGCCTTTTTTATTTGCTTGAAAAGCCTCTCAGTGGATTGATTTGTGATTCGGATACCACTTCTCCAGCTTGGGACTCTGAAGTCTGTGCTTGTCATGCACTTCAGACAGTCAGCAGCCTGCTCATAGGTGAGTGATTATGATGGGGATACTAATTGGTTTGTTCCACCACCTTTTCCTTCGAAGTGTAGCAGCTTGCAATTTTCAATGGCCATGGGGAACAGAACAGCATGCATACGTGGAATCCACAAAAAATAAAACGGCTTTACTGAATTGTCTCCAAATTCTCCTGGATCAAAAGTGGACTAATTCTAAAAGTGGGGACGAGCCAAAGTTGGGGTGAGAGGTGCAGTGGACAGAGGCGCAGGACCCTAGGGCTACTGTGCCACGTATTTGTTGTCAGAACTGAAGGCGAGAGGCTGGGGAAGGCTGAGTTGCTCAGCCTGAGCTGTGTGGTATTGATGTTTTGGACCAACTGGGAAAGGTCCTTTGGGAGGAAATTACACATCTGGAAAACTCAACTTGCTGCAAAAGCTATGGGCTTTCCTAATCGAGCCTGAGGAGCATGAACAATCACTGTCACCAATCAATTGCACTTCATCACAAAGGGAAATTATCACAACCGTGGATCATTTTTGTCAAAACAGTAGATAACAAGCTGTGAGAGCAAAGCACAGCAGCGGGAGAAGAGATGGGTGGCATGAGACCGCCGTTCAGACATGGGTGTGGGTTACAGGAGGAGAAATAGTCATGAGTTATAAATGACCCACAGGAAGAGTGGATATAGCAAGGCAGATAACTGGGGACACCGCACATAACATAAATTACAGTCAGTATTGTCCAAATTGACTTTGTCAACTTCACAGTCCCTCTTCCACTCCCATGGTAAAACGAAGCCCCCTAAAAAGGCCTGGTTCTGGGATCAGGGCCTTTGGGATTTTTGATATGCCTCTGTTCACACCACACCCCAACATTGGCTGGTTTCTCTGGTCCCAGACCCCCTTCCTCAGCATCTGTGAGTGTCTCGCGTTTCTGCCCAGCCCACTGTGCATGAGTCTTTGTCTGAACTGTTTTGGGTTTCCTAATTCTTCCTCTGGCTGTGTTCTCCAGTTCTGCCTTTGTCCTAAGCCATCCCCACAGGACAGCCCTGATGTAGCACCTTGGGGCTTCTGCTTGCCAGAAAGTTTTGCCTTTGTCAGAAAGACAAGCAGACTCTATAACAGGCAGTAAAATGTGGAAAGGCTTATATTAATGGCACTGCTTTGCACAAATGTTGAACTCCAGGCTTCGAGAATCATATGGAACCAAGGCTGACTTCATTCACCCTCCTCCCGCAACTGTTGCATGTGGCCTCTGCTCGTTTATCAGAGGAAGCTTCACAGCAGGGAATAAATTCAGGGTCACATGGACCCAGGACTGAATCCTTACTAGCTGTCTCTTCTGGCAAATCCTTCACCATCCCTGCGCCCAGCTTTCTTATGGTTCATGGTAAGGGAGGAGTGTAGTGTGCTAGTAGTCACACCATTGGGGAGTATGTGATGATGAATGTTGTCAGCTCTCAAAAAAAAAATCATTTTTCATTATTCGCCAGAAAATATTCCAGTCACTGAGGATATAAGAAGGAGTGATACATTCCTTTCCAGACAGCTTCCTGTTTTCTCAGGCACCTGCCCTTTGTACTTGGCTCACATGGAAGCAGTCACTGCCTATCTGTGAAAATCCCTGTTGCCCTTCAACTGTGGCCGAACCTGTTGTAATAAGCCTGTGCTGAAGGATGCCTCTTCGACACACTCCAGCAGCTCCTACTCAAATATTGCAGAGCACCGTCAGAGAAGTCTGTCTCTGTCTTTCTCTCTCTCTGTAACACACACACATGCTCACACCACTTCCCCAGTCTGCTCACAGCCTTCGTCGCCCCCAGTTAAATTCCTGCGTGCCTCCGCCACAGCTGTTACACATATTTTCCACAGCCAGTTCCCTAGCCTCACCCTGACTTTCTCCCCCGGCGATGACCCTACTCTTCGGGTTTCTGATAAAATTTCTCACTAAATCCTCTAGGGACTCAGTTTTCTCAGGACCATTTATAGACCCCTTGTTTCTAACATCTGTGAATTAGACACATTCCATTTGTTGTAGCTTCAGAACCCCTTTCTGTTCTCCCGTGCACATCAGTGTTTCTTGGTGCCTCCATGCATTTCCTCCTCCCCGGCCCCTGGAGAGAAATAAGCTTCCTCTTTCCTATCGGTGAATCTTCCTACCTGGAGCTCCGTGAGCCTTCCACGCCCACCCTCTGCATTCTCATTGAGATGGCATCTCACTCATGGCCTGCCTCCGTGCTTGTTCCTTCAGCCCCTCCCTCCACACCTTGTCTACAGACATGCCCAAGCCTTGCCAGACAGAATTGAGCAACATCACACACACACACACACACACACACACATATGCAAAAAGCAATTACATCTCTTTATGGCCCAGAAACCAAAAGTGCACATATGTTAGACGTAGTTTGTACTGATTATTCTGGAATGAGCTATGCATTCATAGAACTTTGATTTTCTCATAGAAATCATAAAGCACTAATAGTATTATTTTCCCTCGTCTTTAGCTTTATTTTTACCCTGTGATGCTATTATACTTCCATTCTAGCTTTTCCTTCAAGTCATACACAAACTTATTGAAAAATATTTCCAAGCATATGCATTTTATCAACTCATATGTAGTTGGTAAATACATATTTGTATATATATAAAAGATATAATAAAACTAAAAATCTTAAGCAAATTGCAAAATATTTTACTAATATCCATTTCCTTAGGATTTTCTTCTTAATATCTATTTTTACTTTCACCATTTCAATAAAAATGCCTACCCAAAACTACCAAAGTCTAACTGTAAAATCTAATGGTATTTTGTAGGTTTTCATCCACTGAAGTTCTCACCCTCACCTGTCTGCTGCTCAACTTTTTTTTTATTTCTTTTTTTTTTTGAGATGGAGTCTCGCTCTGTCCCAGGCTGGAGTGCAGTGGCCGGATCTCAGCTCACTGCAAGCTCCTCCCAGGTTTACGCCATTCTCCTGCCTCAGCCTCCCAGTAGCTGGGACTACAGGCGCCCGCCACCTCGCCTGGCTAGTTTTTTGTATTTTTAGTAGAGACGGGGTTTCACCGTGTTAGCCAGGATGGTCTTGATCTCCTGACCTCGTGATCCGCCTGTCTCGGCCTCCCAAAGTGCTGGGATTACAGGCTTGATCAACTTTAAATTAAAACTTTATAATCTCCCTAGTACAATTTGCCACATTCTTGATCTAACCCAGGGATGGCCAAACTTTTTCTGTAAAGGGCCAGATAGTAAACATTTTCAGCTTTGAGGACCATATGGTTACTGTTACAACCACTCAACTCTTCCAGGTAGCAGGAAAGCAGCCATAAACATTATGAAAAAAAAAAACACTGGCATGGCTTCCTTCAATAAAACTTTATTTACAAAACAGGCACTGACTTGCAGCTACAGATTGCAGACCCCTGGTCTGATTGAATTTTAGCTCCTCTTCTTCCACATCTACCATTTCCAAGGGGCTGAAAAAATGGTGCCCTAAAGATATCCATGTTCTCATCTCTGAAATGTGTACATGTTAACTCATATGATTAAAGAAAACAGAAATTCTTTGCAGGTGTGATTATGTTAAGGGTCTTGAGATGGGGAGATTATTCTGAATTACCCAGGTAGGTCCTAAATGCAGTCACATTCATATCCTTTTAAGACAGAGGGAAAGGGGGCCAGACGCGGTGGCTCACGCCTGTAATCCCAGCACTTTGGGAGGCTGAGACAGGCAGATCACGAGTCAGGAGATGAGACCATCCTGGCTAACATGGTGAAACCCCATCTCTACTAAAAATACAAAAAATTAGCCAGGCATGGTGGCGGCGCCTGTAGTCCCAGCTACTCGGGAGGCTGAGGCAGGAGAATGGGGAACCCGGGAGGCGGAGCTTGCAGTGAGCCGAGATCGCACCACTGCACTCCAGCCTGGGCGACAGAGTAGGATCCGTCTCAAAAAAAAAAAAGAGAGACAGAGAGAGAAAGGGAGAGTTGATGATGCCCACACAGGAGAGGAGAAGGCAATGGGGCCAAGGAGGAAGACGTTGGGACGACAAGTCTACAATGCAAGGAACGCCAGCAACCACCAGGAGTTGGAAGAGGTGAGCAAAGGAGTCTTTCGTAGGGCATCCAGATGAAGCCCAGCTCTGGGGTGGGCTTGATTTCAGCTCCGTAAGACTCAACTGTGAGAGAGTAAATTGACATTGTTTTAAGCCATGAAATTGTGGCTCTGGGAAACTTACCCCTTTGCTACTCATGACTATTGTCTCACTTTTTAAAAATTTTTTATAAAATCTATTTATTTCCTAGATGGACATTATCTCTTATTGAAAAATGAACAAAATATATATAATCATGCATTTAAGACATAGAAAGACAAATCAACATCTTAAAGTACACGAAGACAAACTTCAGGAGACAAACATTAAATATATCCAAAAAGTAATCGGACCTGGACTTTGCTTACAAATTGTTTAAATGGAAATGGAATTCGTGTTTAAGAAATGTTTTCACTGATGGAAGAATAAATCTAACAAAACCATTATGTAAAAACATAGATTTACAAAGCCAATGTGTCTCTTAGTTTTAATTTTTATATATCCTACATGACGTTCATATTAAATGAAAATAAAGTTTTAAAAGTCTATCAGTGTATAAAAAAGAAATTCAGTTGCTCAAGTACTAGTTAGAACTTCATATTCATCTTTCTCCTTTGAGGTGCTGCTCGCAGGTTACACCCTCATGTACTTTTTCTTTGCATTGTCAACGACCAAACTCTTGGACATGCCCTCAAGTCACTGTGGACTTCAGCTTCTGAGTCAGGTTTTTCCATCCTAAATCCAGTCATTGTCTTGTGATTTTAACACCAAAGAGGAAGTCCACCCAGTTAAGACCTTCTATCCAAGTTCATTGATTAGAATCCAACAAACTTGGTCTTCGCTTGACTGTGTTTCAGAAATCCACTTCCGTGACTGCATTCTTGGCCTTGGTACCACTCTTAAAATTATTATACATTTGGAATATTCAGCTGAAACACAAAAATCTCTGGTTTGCCCTGCTTGTTCCTCTACCTCCCACTGTCTTCCTCCCAGGACTCCAGAACTGTGGACTTCATTCATCAATCCCTTGCCTCATTTCCTCCCTGTCCTCCCCTCCTGGCTTCAGTTCCTCCACAGATGAACCCCAGGGAAAAGCACTCCCACCTTTCTTCTGTGGGTCCTTGAATTCTCTTGCCCCCTTGTCCTTCCACAGCACTCGGGGTGAAAATTCCCAACCTTGGATCAGTTGTACCAGATTCTTCCTTCACAGAACCCAAAAGCTGTGGTCTCCAGCCTCAATCGGCTACTCAGCCACCCACCCATCGTTCACTCTTAGGACCTCGTGTCCAGTCTTTTTGCCATCTTGGCTCTTCCCTGAATAGTAAGTTCTGTCTGAATTTTAACTCTTTCCTAGAGATCCTGTCACCACATCTAGTGTTTGTGGTGAGCTGAAAAATAAGAGTTCCGTGCTTCCCCCACGGTGTCCTGCATCTAAATATCTTCCTCTTTAACATAGGCATAGCCTGCTGTTGTTCCTGTTGGCTTGTTTGGTTTTTCCTAGCTGCAACATACTGCAACCTTCATGCATCCAGTTTACAGTCACTAAACTTTTCTTCTTCTTTTGTATGTGTTTCACTGTAAAGCCATATTTCTTTTTTTTTTTTTTTTTTTTTTGAGACGGAGTCTCGCTCTGTCGCCCAGGCTGGAGTGCAGTGGCCAGATCTCAGCTCACTGCAAGCTCCCCCCCGAGTTTACGCCATTCTCCTGCCTCAGCCTCCCCTGTAGCTGGGACTACAGGCGCCCGCCACCTCGCCCGGCTACTTTTATGTATTTTTTAGTAGAGACGGGGTTTCACCGTATTAGCCAGGATGGTCTCGATCTCCTGACCTCGTGATCCGCCCGTCTCAGCCTCCCAAAGTGCTGGGATTACAGAAAGCCATATTTCTTTCATTTTCTTGTTTTAACTTTAATTTTGGATCCTAGCATAGGGCTTCACATTGAACCTTACTAACGGAGTAGATGGCAAAGCACAGACAGGCATCTATGGTTTTCAATCTGCCTTTTC
Organism: Rhinopithecus roxellana; assembly: GCF_007565055.1. Lineage (NCBI taxonomy): Eukaryota > Metazoa > Chordata > Mammalia > Primates > Cercopithecidae > Rhinopithecus > Rhinopithecus roxellana. The sequence continues at coordinate 22,066 of NW_022142470.1, forward strand.
AGTTGTTCTCCTCCATGCACCTGTCAACCAAGTCCTCCTTTCTTGTGTGTAAACATGCCATGTGGTTTAGTTACCATCTGATTTCTTTCTTACTCTCTTCATTGTTCACTACAAAGGTGTTCTCTAGCTCTCAGCCTGGCCAATTGAAATATCCAATGGCTCTGGCCTCCATGATTGTAGGACATGGCCCAAATCAGGTCAATCAACACCTTCCACAGGATTTTTGCTGGGACCATGAAGAGAAACACTCTCCCTTCTCTGGTACCATGGAAATACAAGTCTAAGATAGTCAGTGGCAGTCTTTCACTCTAAGCCTGTCAGAGAAAAAGCAAAGCTAAAAGACGGAGAGAAACATAGAACCCCAATAATATAATTCAAACCCCATGAGCCAACCTTATGTATCTTCCAATTTACTTAAGCCAATAAATTTCATTTCTTATTTAAGTTCTTTTATACTGAGTTTCTAAAATGTACAATTGAAAGAAATTTGACTAAACACCTTCTAAGTTGCTTCTTTAAAATTCTGTCATCCACCCAGTGTGGTGACTCTCGCCTGTAATCCTAGCACTTTGGGAGGCTGAGGAGGGAGAATCACTTGAGGTCAGGAGTTCAAGACCAGCCTGGCCAACATGGTGAAACCCTGTCTCTGGTACAAGAACAAAAATTAGCTGGGCATGGTGGTATATGCCTGTAATTCCAGCTACTCAGGAGGCTGAGGCAGGAGAATCACTTGAACCAGGGAGGTGGAGGTCGCAGTGAGTGGAGATTGCACCATTACACTCCAGCCTGAGAGACAGAGCGAGACTCTGTCTCAAAAAATAATAATAATACATATATAATGTATATATATCTATGAGTTAGAATAGTGATCAGCACATAGTTACTGATCAATTAAAAACTAATTACAGATGTTCCCCAACTTAACAATGGTTTGACTTATGAGTGGGAAAGCAATACACATTCAGTAGAAACCGTGCTTTGAGCTCCCATATGACCATTGCATCTTTCACTTTCAGCACAATATTTAATAAATTACATGAGATATTCAACACTATCATAACATAGGCTTTGTGTTAGAGAACTTTGCTGAACTGTAGGCTAATGTAAGTATTCTGAACATATGTAAGGTAGGCTAGGCTAAATTGTGATGTTTGGAGCAACACCCTGTCTCAAAAAAAAATTATTTCGTCCAATATATTTGTCAAAAGATCTTAACTTCTTTTCATTCGAAAAATAAAAATCAAGGCCAGGCGCGGTGGCTCACGCCTGTAATCCCAGCACTTTGGGAGGCCGAGACGGGCGGATCACGAGGTCAGGAGATCGAGACCATCCTGGCTAACACGGTGAAACCCCGTCTCTACTAAAATACGAAAAACTAGCCGGGCGAGGTGGTGGGCGCCTGTAGTCCCAGCTACTCGGGAGGCTGAGGCAGGAGAATGGCGTGAACCCGGGAGGCGGAGCTTGCAGTGAGCTGAGATCTGGCCACTGCACTCCAGCCTGGGCGACAGAGTGAGACTCCGTCTCAAAAAAAAATCAGCAACACACAAATGTGCCCATCAGACAGCGACAAAAAATGGCTTCAGCTTTTCAGTGCTAATATCACTTTAGATTGAGAGCAATCAATTATTCCACCTAGTTTAAGAATCATCGTTCCATTAGCTGAGAACTCACCCCTCTTCTTTGTTTATAATGATACCACAGTAGATCTTTACAGAATTTTTGCAACGAAGTATTTATGTTGTGTTTATCACATTCTGTTGATGGACTTTCCTCTAAGGGACATAAAGAAAATTATCTAACAAATCAACATTTTTTTTCTTACTCCTTATTTACAATTATTTTAATAATCTGTTTTGAGATTTGATATATAGCTTACCTGTTTATGGAGTTCACCTTCTCCCTCTTCTTCCTCCAGTGGCCATAGTTTCTCAAAGATTACAAAAATAATTCAGAGATTTAATTTTTAACTAATTGATCAAAAATACATATATTCATTTGGAGTATCTGGATACTACATTACAATGCCTTCATCTACTTGAGGTTTCCTCTCACTAACATTTGTTCTACCTTTTACATTGTGAATGTAGTCTCACCCAGAGAGTCAGAACAGAATTTCAGACCCTCATCCTTCACAGTTCATGCTACTGATATATACACCAAGTCTAAAATCTATGCATTTCTTATTTCTACTTTTTTCAAACATATAAATAAAGTTTTAACATATACGTAATCTCCAGTTGGCTTTCTACAACTTTCCTTCATTTATTCGTGTTTCAGTTGGTTAATAATTTAATTTTATATCTTAGTGTTTCCCAAAGTATAAGACTGTAATTCAGCAAGTGACTACTAGAGTATTAGGGGATAAGATGTTTCCTGCATTAGATTTCTTTTTTTCATGCAACCATGTTACATTTTTGACTCAAGTTGAGTTTTGAAACGTTTTCAAAAACCTAGCACTGTGTGAATTTAATCTATGTTTCACTTATCACTTTACATTGTATTAGTTATCTCCACATTTTACAAACTATATGAATTATAATATCTCTCACTATGACATTGAAAATCACCTTTTATATGCTAATTATAATATCTCTCACTATGACATTGAAAATCACCTTTTATATGCTTAAAACACATGTATAACCCATTCATATTTTAAATATTTTTATATTGTTATATGTATAATTTTCCAGCAAGTACAATAATTTGAAATGAAGCAGCAAACTGTAAGCACTAGTTACAGGATTAAAATAATGTACTCCTTATTGCAGTTGCACACTTTTAATACCATGTGTGAGCTCAAAGACATTTAGTGATAAATCCCAAATGAAATTGCTGGGCAACTCTGAAGGTTCTGGTGGAAAATGCATTTAGTAAATGTTAAAAGTTAGAAAACCATCAAGAATTGAAATTTACCTTTGGTGCTGCTCCACAGGGTGCTGGCAGTCAGGTAAAAGGCAAAGCAGAGCATGTGGTCGTCACATTCAGAGGGCTGTGTATCGCGGAGCCATTACTGGACACTGACTCTGGTTTTTTTTTTTTTCTCAATTAGATTTGCTTCAATAGAACAACAAGAAATGTTTCTCAAATAAATTGAATGCTTTTATAAATTAAAACCTCATGTATAAGTAGTTCAAGAAGCTCAACTGTATTTCTTTTATTTTTATTTTTTTTTTGTTTGTTTTTGAGACAGGGTCTTGCTCTGTTGCCCAGGCTGGAGTACAGTAGTGTGATCACAGTTCACTTCAGCCTTGACCTCTTGGACTCAGGTGATCCTCCCACCTCAGCCTCCTGAGTAGTTAGGACTACAGGTAGGTGCAGTATGCCTGGCTAATGTTTTGTATGTTTTGTAGAGATGGGGTTTCCCCATGTTGCTCAGGCTGATCTTGAACTCCTGACTTCAAGTGATTCACCTGCCTCTGGCCTTCCAAGGTGATTATAGACGTGGTCTCTGCACTGGTCTCAACTTCCTTTATTTAATTGAATGTTTAGAGGGAGCAACTTAACTCCCAGCAAATTAAGATGTGCCAAATGTGTATGTACACATTTTCACATATACACACATAATTTCACATACAATAGTCTGTTATATATGTTTCTGATCCAAACTTCTTTGTGGATCCCTTTTGGATGGTCAAGAAGTGTTTTAAACCCTCAATTAAATTAAACAGTGTCTTTGTTTTAAATTAGCTTCTTCTTGGTCAATTCAGTCTAAATGCTCAGGTTTGTCTTTTTAATTGAAAAAAATTATTTTAGTGTACATACACAATTATTATTCTCAAGGTAGCATTTCAGTACAAAGAAAAACTATTTGTTCTGTGTTAATGACTGAGTCTCAAGTCTAGGCTTGAGTTTTATGCTGTTTCCTGCACCCTTGAGTCATCCATGCCGTGCCGGGACTATCCCTTGCCATGCCTGGTCTCTCATACGCTGGTATCAGCTGATGGAGTCACTTCTGGTAAACTTGTTTCTCTCAACATTGGCCATGAGCAATGTTGTCAATCTCCCCAACCAACGAGTCTCACTTTGCTCTTGCTGGAGTATAACATCTATGGGGCCGGGCGCCCGTGGCTCACACCTGTAATCCCAGCTCTTTGGGAGGCTGAGGTGAGTGCATCACCTGAGGTCAGGAGTTTGAGACCAGCCTGATTGACACGGTGAAACCCTGTCTCCACTAAATGTACAAAATTAGCTGGGCGTGGTGGTGCATGCCTGTAATCCCACCTACTTGGGAGACTGAGGCAGGAGAATCATTGGAACCAGGGAGGCAGAGTTTGCAGTGAGCCAAGATCGTGCCATTGCACTTCAGCCTGGGCAACAAGAGCGAAACTATGTTTCAAAAACAAAAACACAAAAAACAACAACAACAGCTATGGGCCTCCGTGGAACTCCGTACCTGAACCCTGGCTTGGGTGTTCTACCCTTTGGCTTCTAGGGGGCAATGTCACCCCTCATAAAGGAATCTTCTTACAGCCCTTCGGGTCACTTGTTACTTTTCACATCCCCCATTAAGAATGCTCAGTAACTTCTAGATCGCAGTAGGTTCTCTCCTCATGTCCCTTGTGCT
>NW_022142471.1:0-2268 GCF_007565055.1 Rhinopithecus roxellana
TGTTTTCATCTGGATTTTCCTTTGTCACTGTAATGTTCATTGCGCTATGAAGTATCTAATTGCAGATTTCCCAGAAAACTGTGCTAACAAACTGACACAGAAGAGAAACGTGTAACTCTGTGAGTTGCATTCACACTGGCAATGCAGTTTCTCAGAAAGCTTCTCTTTAGTTATTATGTGAGGATTTCCTTTATCACCATGGGCCCCAATAGGCTCCCAAATATCACTTTGCAGATTCCACGAAAAGAGTGTTAGCAAACTGCTTCTTGAGGCAGAGGTTGTAACTCTGTGAGATGAACTCACAGATCAGAAAGAAGTTCTCAGAAAGCTTCTTTCACGTTTGAACGGATGAAATTTCCTTTATCAGCGTAGGCCTCAATGTGATCCAAAGAAGCCCTTCTCAAATTCCTCAAAGACAGTGTTAATGGACTGCTCCACGAAACATAAGTGTAACTCTGTGAGATGAATTCACACATCACCAAGAAGTTTTAAGAAAGCTTCTTTCTAGTTTTCATCTCTGGATATTTCCTTTGTCACTGTAATGTTCATTGCGCTATGAAGTATCTAATTGCAGATTTCCAGAAAACTGTGCTAACAAACTGATCACTGAAGAGAAACGTGTAACTCTGTGAGTTGCATTCACACTTGGCAATGCAGTTTCTCAGAAAGCTTCTCTTTAGTTATTATGTGAGGATATTTCCTTAATCACCATGGGCCCCAATAGGCTCCCAAATATCACTTTGCAGATTCCACGAAAAGAGTGTTAGCAAACTGCTTCTTGAGGCAGAGGTTGTAACTCTGTGAGATGAACTCACAGATCAGAAAGAAGTTTCTCAGAAAGCTTCTTTCACGGTTTGAACGGATGAAATTTCCTTTATCAGCATAGGCCTCAATATGATCCAAAGAAGCCCTTCTCAGATTCCTCAAAGACAGTGTTAATGGACTGCTCCACGAAACATAAGTGTAACTCTGTGAGATGAATTCACACATCACCAAGAAGTTTCTAAGAAAGCTTCTTTCTAGTTTTCACTGTGGATATTTCCATTGTCACTGTAATGTTCATTGCGCTATGAAGTATCTAATTGCAGATTTCCAGAAAACTGTGCTAACAAACTGATCACTGAAGAGAAACTTGTAACTCTGTGAGTTGCATTCACACTGGCAATGCAGTTTCTCAGAAAGCTTCTCTTTAGTTATTATGTGAGGATATTTCCTTTATCACCATGGGCCCCAATAGGCTCCCAAATATCACTTTGCAGATTCCACGAAAAGAGTGTTAGCAAACTGCTTCTTGAGGCAGAGGTTGTAACTCTGTGAGATGAACTCACAGATCAGAAAGAAGTTTCTCAGAAAGCTTCTTTCACGTTTGAACGGATGAAATTTCCTTTATCAGCGTAGGCCTCAATGTGATCCAAAGAAGCCCTTCTCAGATTCCTCAAAGACAGTGTTAATGACTGCTCCACGAAACATAAGTGTAACTCTGTGAGATGAATTCACACATCACCAAGAAGTTTCTAAGAAAGCTTCTTTCTAGTTTTCATCTGTGGATATTCTTTGTCACTGTATGTTCATTGCGCTATGAAGTATCTAATTGCAGATTTCCAGAAAACTGTGCTAACAAACTGATCACAGAAGAGAAACGTGTAACTCTGTGAGTTGCATTCACACATGGCAATGCAGTTTTCATAAAGCTTCTCTTTAGTTATTATGTGAGGATATTTCCTTTATCACCATGGGCCCCAATAGGCTCCCAAATATCACTTTGCAGATTCCACGAAAAGAGTGTTAGCAAACTGCTTCTTGAGGCAGAGGTTGTAACTCTGTGAGATGAACTCACAGATCAGAAAGAAGTTTCTCAAAAGCTTCTTTCACGGTTTGAACGGATGAAATTTCCTTTATCAGCGTAGGCCTCAAATGGATCCTAAAGAAGCCCTTCTCAGATCCTCAAAGACAGTGTTAACGGACTGCTCCACGAAACATAAGTGTAACTCTGTGAGATGAATTCACACATCACCAAGAAGTTTCTAAGAAAGCTTCTTTCTAGTTTTCATCTGTGGATATTTCCTTTGTCACTGTAATGTTCATTGCGCTATGAAGTATCTAATTGCAGATTTCCAGAAAACTGTGCTAACAAACTGATCATGAAGAGATAGTGTAACTCTGTGAGTTGCATTCACACATGGCAATGCAGTTTCTCAGAAAGCTTCTCTTTAGTTATTATGTGAGGATATTTCCTTTATCACCATGGGCCCCAATAGGCTCCCAAAT
>NW_022142472.1:0-46508 GCF_007565055.1 Rhinopithecus roxellana
AGACTAATAGAATAATAGAGGTATAAAATATAGACATAATAGACATAATAGATCGATGTATAAATTATAGACGAATAGATATAATAGATAGAGCGTAAAAGATAGACATATAGATAATAATAGATATGGTATAAAAGATGAATAATAGGGTTGTATGTATAATAGATATAGGTATAAACTTAATAGACTCAGAGATATAATATTAACATTAATAGGAATATAAGAGATATAGGAATAAAATAGCACAAATAGATATAATAGATAGAGACCTAATAGATATAATCTATATAGGATAAAAATATAGATCATAAAAGATATAACCAACAAGGTGGTGAAATATAAAACATAATAGATATAATAGCGGTAAAAATATAGACACAAACGATATAATTAGATATTTAGGACATAATAGATATAAAGAATAGTTAGAAAATAAGACATAATTGGTATGGAATAAAATAGAGACATAAGTAGATTATAATATATTAGAGGTATAAAATATGGAGATAATTAGATATAAAGAACAGGTATAAAATATAGACATAATAGATATAAAGATTAAGTATAAATTGACAAATAGAATATCACAGATATCTATGTATACAATATAGCCATAATAGATATAATAGATATATATATAAAATATAGACATAATAGATTAATAACATAAAGTATAAAAAATTAGACATAAAAGATATAATAGATCTAGGATAAAAATCTTGTTAATATAAAGCTTATAGGTATAAAAAAATCAGATTGGATATATGGTATAAAATAAGAAATAACAGGTATGATCGAATAGGTATAAATATAGACATAGATATATTAATACAGTAGGCATTAAAAATATAGACATACGGATAACAGTATAAATATTGACATAATATATATAGTTGAACATATAAGGTAATAAATGTAATAGATTAGGTTTAAAATATAGATATAATCGATATCGGCTTTTGTTTAAAAATAACACAGAAACAGATATAGCCGATATAGGTATTTTATAAAATAGACATATACATATAGATAAAAAAAATGTAGAAAATTAGAATAATAGATAGACGTAGAAAAATATAGACCATAACAGACATAGGTATAAAATACGACTAGAATAGATACATAGATATAGCATATAAAATAACAGGACATAACGATATAGGTATCCCACTATAGATATAGCGACTATGAATAAATATCAGGCATTAATATAGATAGACTGATAAAAAACTAGAAGAGGTAAAATATAGATATAATTAGATATAGGTCTGTACAATATAGATATAATGGATATAATAGAGATATGTTACAAAATATAGGACATAAAGATATAATAGATATAGGTATAAAATATTAGACATAATATATAAATCCTATAGGTTATAAAATTAGACAGTACATGAATAAGAGATATAGGCATAGAATATAGACATAAATAGATATAGGTATAAAATATAGACAAATAGAATTATAGAAGAAGTAAAATATAGACAAATAGGTATAGGATAAAATACAGACATAATAGACACAATAGGTATCGGTGTAAAGTACAGACATCAATAGATATAATAGATAGCGTTTATAAAATATAGACATAATAATATAAGATAGAGGTTTTAAAAATAGACCATAATAGAATTAAATAGATACAGGTATACTAAATATAGACATAATAGAATATATTAGATATAGTTATAAAAGTAGACCATAATAGATACAATAGGTAGAGGAATTAAATAAGACATAACAGACATAATAGATCGAGGTATAAAAATAGATATATGATATAATAGCTATAGTAGTAAAATAGACAGATTATAAAGATTTTATAGGTATAAATACATAAAAAAATAGATTAATAGAGGTATGAACGGACATATAGATATTAATAGTTGTAGTAACAAAAAAATCGACATAATACATACATTAGATATAGGTATTTAACATATAGACATATAGATATAAGATATAGGTATAAAAATATAGACAGAATTCGATATTAACAAAAATAGGTAAAAATAGAGAAACAATCGATATGATATATATAGGTATAAAATATAGGACATAATTTGATATAACAGACATAGGGATAAAAATATATTAAATAGAGATATAATAGATATGTATATAAAAATCGACCGCATAGATACTATACATATAAGTTAAAAAAACACAAATATAGACCCTAAAAGGATATAATGTATAGGTATAAAAATATTGATATAACAGGATATATAGGTATAAACAATGAGATAGATATAGGTATAACATATAGACAAAACAGTTATGATCGATATAGGTATAAAATATAGACATACTATATATAAGACATTTAGGGCATAAAATATGAAAAATGGATAATAAGTATAAAATCTACGACATAATATATATATTTTAGAATATACATGTAAGTAAATGTTAACGATTAGGTTTTAAAATATAGCATAATAGATATCTGTTTAAAATATACACATAACAGATCTAATAGATATAGGTATAAATATAGACCTAATACAATAGATAAACAATGTGACAATCGATCATCATTAGAATATAGTATAAAATATAGACCATATAACAGAGATATAGGTAAAAATACAGACATAAAGATACATTAGAGATAGCTAAAAATATTAGACATAATCGATACAGGGATCAAATATTAGATATAGAGATATAATCAAATAGGTTATAAAATATAGATATTAATAGATAAAAAGATAGAGGTATAAATATAGATATAAAGATATAGGTGTACAAGAATAGAGATAAATGGATTATAACAGGATATATGTACAAAAATATGAACATAATAGATATAATAGATATAGGTATCAAATATAGACATCTATATATAATTAGATATAGGTATAAAATCTAGACAGAAAGAATAATAGATATAGGCATATCATATAGACATAATAGATATAGGTATAAAACAAAAGATTAGACATAACTAGATATAATAGATTATATAAGTATAAAATTAGACAATGGTATAGGTATAAAATACAGACATAAGAGATACAATATGGATAGAGTAAAGTATAGACATAATAGATTAATAGATAGAGGTATACAATATAGACATAATAAAAATAATAGATAGAGGTTATTAAAAATAACATAATAGAATAATTCGGATAACAGTATTAATATAGAAATAATAAGATATCTTAGATATAGTTATAAAATGTAGACCATAATAGATACATAGGTAGAGGAATAAATATAGCACTTAACAGATATAAGATGAGAGAGTATAAATATAGAATCATAATAGATATAATAGATATAGTCGTAATATAGACGATCTAAAGATATAGGTATAAAATACAGAAAAAAATACGATATAATAGAGGTTATGAAACGGGACCATAATAGATATATAGTTGTAGTAGAAAAATAGAACATAATACAACATTAGATTATAGGTATAAAATATAGACATAATAGAATGATAGATATAGGTTATAAAATATAGAACATAATAGATATAACAACATATAGGTATAAAATAGGACACATAGATATGATATATGATAGGTATAACATGTAAGGACATAATTGATATAACAGACATATGGTATTAAAATTTTAAAAAGAGATATAATAGATATAGGTACAAAATAGAGACATAATAGATATAAAAGTTAAAAGCAAAAATACAGCTGTAATAGATAGATATAGTAGAAAATATAGATATCCTAGATACAGGTATAAAATACAGACAGCAATAGATATGCTAGAATAGTTATAAACATAGGACCAATAGATAAATAGTAGAGGGATATAAATATAAGAGATAAAAATATTAAATACATATAAGTATAAAAATATAGACATTAAATATCATAGATATAGGTATAAATATAGACATAATAGATGTAGGAACTCTAAAAATACATACATTAGATAGAAGAGTCGATTAAAAATATAGACATAATAGATATTATCGATATACGGTATAAAAATATAGACATAGATTTAATATAGGTATTGACACAAATATGTATGATCTACTATAGGTACTAATCTGATAATGAGGTATAAAGACATACGTATCAAATATAATAGAATATAATAGAATTATAGGTCAAAATATAGCACAAATAGATTATATAAAACAAATCAGAGTACTAATATAATATAGACACATTAGTTATAATCAGGTATAAAAATAAGACATAAAGCATATGAATAATATAGTTAATATAAACGATATAGGAAAACCTAATAGATATCATATCATAACATACGATGATAAAATATGAGGTATAAAATATAGGGACTAATAATAACAGTAGAATAAAATATCAGACCAGATAATAACATAGATTTAGTTACAAATAGTAGACCATATAGATAATAGATACAGGTATAAAATATATCACATAAAGCTATGAAGACTAAGTTATAAAATCGACATTAAAGTTAAATAGCACTAGGTAAAAAATAGACCAATATATAGTTTAATAATAAAGATACATTAGGTAACTACAGCATAGTATAGCATATAAAGATAAGGTATCGAAAATATCACGATATAATAAGATAAGGTATAAAATATAAAGAAAGTATAATAGGTAGATAATAGGATTACATTAATAAATATGACGATGATATAATAGATATAGGTTAATACAAATAGAAGAAGGATATAATAGACATAAGTGGATATCATCGAGCGTATAAAATACAGTACAGTCGATATAATAGATATAGGTATAAAATAAGAATAAAGATGAATAATAATATAGGTATAAAAGATAACATAATAGATATGATAGATAGTTGTATAAACTTAGACAAACTAATAATAGAGTTAAAATATAGACATATAGGATAAAATAAGATACTAAAGATATAAATAGAGATATAGCTAAAAATAGATATAGATAGTTAGTACAGTATAACATCTAGTATATAGATCAGGTATAAAATATGGATCATAATAGATGATAATAGACATAGATATAAATAGATATCGACAAATGATATAATATAAATATAGGATATGGAATATACAAATTACATATAATTGATATCAGGTATAAAATATAGCGTAAATGGAATGTATATAAATACCATATAGAGATATCATAGAATATAGAGTATAGACTATGACAATAGATATAGTATAAAATATAGGTAATCATCTAATAAGACGATAACTATCGACTTAGAATAGATATAGGTCATATAGATAGTAACCATTAGATATAATCCGATAGGGTATAAAATACAGACATTAAGACTAATAGTAATGGAAAAACTACATGAGACATAATGAATATACGTATGAATAGTATAGTACACTAGCGACAGTAAACGATATAAAATTAGCTGAAAATATACGAACAAATATCATTAATACAGTATAAATAGGTATAAAATATAGCATAATGACATAGGAGATACTAATATGAACAAATAGATATAATCAGATATAGGATGTTAAATATGACATAAATAGATATAAAGATTATAGGGTATCGAAATATAGACGATAATAAAGACTATATATGAATAGGTAAAAAAGTAGAATATAGTCATAAAATGGGATACAATACGAATAAGAGATTACTCATCGACAGGAATAATAATAAGACATGAACTAATAAGTATAAAATATAGCAGAGTTCATAATGCTAAATATCGACAATAGATATAATAGATATAGGTATAAATATAAATAATCTAGATATAGTATGAACTATAATAATAGTATAGGTGTAAACATCTATAGATATATATGGAGCACCTATAACTAGAAAATATAATAGATATAGGATAAAATATAGACATACAGCATATAATATTAAATCGTATTAAAAAAATATAGAGATTATGTTATAGTAGATATTGGTGATAAAATATAGACCTATAGATTATAGATATAGTATAAAATATAGAATAAATAATACAATAATTCATATATAATATGAACATAATAATCTAATAAAGAAGGTATAAAACTATAGACAAAGAACAGATAAACATTAGTATAAAATATGAATAGATATAATAAGAGATTAAATAGAATAACATCTGAAAGATTATAGACATTAAAATACAATACATAAGGAAATATACAAACGAACACTATACATAATTTAGGTGTAATATAGAGAGATTAATGGTAGAATCTAAATATAGAAACATAAAGGTAAATAGATTAGATTAATGTATAGACATAAGACAAAGCAATAGGTAAATACACTATTTAGATATAGGTTAAAATATAGAATAATAGTTAACATCGATAGTAATTAAATATAGACATAGAGTAATAATATTAGTTGACCCTATAGAAGATAGATAACTAGACATAAGTATCGACTAAGTAGCTATATACAACCACAATAAAATCATAGTAGCATATAATCTATAGACATAGGTATTAAAATAAAGACCATAATGATATAATACGTAAAATATAGAAAATGGATTATCATTAGAAAAAATAAGACATATAGATATATTAGATATACTCTAAATATCGAAAATAGATATAGGTGTATGAAAATAAAGACATAATAGAAATAATAGCAAGTATAAATTTAGACATAAAGATACAATTAGACTGGGGTATAAAATATAGAAAAAATAGATATAAAGAATAGTATAAAATAGGAGAGATATAGTAGATATATACATAAGCTATTATATTATGAGGACCATAATAGATAAATAGATATAGCATAAAAATATAGGACATAATAGATATAATAGATATAGGTTACAAATCAGAGACATTAATAGATATAATAGATTACAGGTCTAATTAAAATAATAGACCTAATAGATATAGGTATAAAATATAGACATAATAGATATAATAGCTATACGTATAAAAAATTGGACATAAATGGATATAGGATAAAATTAGACATAATCGATATAGGTATAAACTATAGACACAATGGATATATAGATATAGTCTACGATATAGACATGATAGATACTATAGATATGGTTATAAAATATAGACATCATGGAACAATATAGTATAGGTATCAATAATCGACTGGTAGATGTAATAGATATAGTCTTAAAATCTAGAACACATAGATGTAATAGATACAGGTATTAAATATAGAAATACTAGCATTTATAGATTAGTATAAATATGACATAACTGATATAGGTATCCAAACATAGACACAATGAGATATTATGATATAGGTATAAAATTGGACATACATAGATATAATAGATGTAGGTTAAAACTATAGAACTAATAGAATCGGTATAAAATGAGACATAAACATTTATAATATAACATATAGGTATAAACATATAGACAAACTGGTATAAAAATATAAGTAGAAATAAGACATAGATAGTAAGTAAAAAAATATACACATAATAGATATAACGATGATAATGTATAAGATTACAGACATAATATCTATTTATAACAGATATGTTATAAAATATAGATCATACATAGATAGTAATACATATAGGTATAAAATACAGAATAATAGATAGAATAAGATATAGGAATAAATACAGACATAAATGAAATCTTATATCTATATCTATTATATTTATTATGTCGATGTTTTATACCTCTATCTATTTGTATATTATGTCTGTATTTTATAACTATATCTATTGTATCTATTATGTATATATTTTATAAATATATCTATTATATCTATTATGTCTATATTTAATACTTATATCTTTTTTATCTATTTTGTCTATATTTTATACCTATTTCAATTATGTCTGTATTTTATTCCTATATCTATTATATCTGTATTTTATAATTATATCTATTATATCTATATTTTATACCTATATATATTATATCTATTGTGTCTATATCTTATACATATATCTATTATATCTCTTATGTGTATATTTTATACCTATATCATTATGTCTATATTTCATACATATATTTTTATACCAGTTATGTCTGTATTTTCTACCTATATGTATTATATCTATTATGTCTATATTTTATACCCATATCTAGTATGTCTATATTTTATACCTATATCTATTTTATCTACTCTGTCTATATTTTATACCTATGTGTATTATATCTATTATGTCCATATTTTATACCTATATCTATTATATCTATTATGTCTATATTTTATATCTATATCTATTATATCTATTATGTCTATATTTTATACCCATATCTATTATATCTACTTTGTCTGTATTTTATACCTATATGTATTATATCTATTTTATCAATGTTTTATACCTATATCTATTAAATCTATTATGTCTATATCTTATACCTATATCTATTATATCTATTATGTCTATATTTTAAACCTATACCTATTACATCTATTATGTCTAAATTTCATACCTGTATCTATTATAAACATGATGTCCATACTTTGCACCTATATCTATTATGTCAATATTTTATACCTATATCTATTATAATTATTATGTCTATATTTGATACTTATATCTATTACATCTATTATGTCTATATATCATACCTATTTCTATTATATCTCTTATGTCTATATTTAATACCTATTTCTATTATGTCTGCATTTTATACCTATATCTATTATATCTATTATGTCTATATTTTATACCTATATCTATTATATCCCATATGTCTATATTTTATACCTGTATATATTATATCTACTATGTCTATATTTTACACCTATATCTATTATATCTATTACGTCTATATTTTATACACATCTCTAGTATTTCTATTATGATTATATTTTATACCTATATCTATTATATCTATGTCTATATTTTATACCTATAACTATTTTGTCTATATATTATACTTATATCTATTATGTTTATATTTTATACCTATATCTATCTTATCTATTATGTCTATATTTTATACCTATATCTATTATATCTATTATGTCTATATTTTATACCTATATCTATTATATCGATTATGTCTATATTTTATACCTATAACTATTTTGTCTATATTTTTTCCTATATCTATTATATCTATTATGTCTATATTTTATACCTATATCTATTATATCTATTATGTCTATATTTTATACCTATATCTATTAAATCTATTATGTTTATATTTTATATCTCTAACTATTATGTCTATATTTTATACCTATATCTATTATATCTGCTATGTCTGTATTTTACACCTTTATCTATTATATCTATTATGTCTATGTTTTATACCCATCTCTATTATATCTATTATATTTATATTTTATACCTATATCTATTATATCTCTGTCTATATTTTACACCTATATCTATTTTGTCTATTTTTTATGCCTATATCTATAATGTCTATATTTTATACCTATATCTATTATGTCTATGTTTTATACCTACATTTATTTTATCTATTTTGTCTATATTTGATACCTGTATGTATTATATCTATTACGTCTATGTTTTATACCCATGTCTATTATATCTATTATGTTTATATTTTATACCTATATCTATTATATCTATGTCTATATATTATACCTATATCTATTATATCTATGTTTTATACCTATATCTATTTTATCTATTTTGTCTATATTTTATACCTGTATCTATTATATCTATTACGTCTATGTTTTATACCCATCTCTATTATATCTATTATTTTTATATTTTATACCCATATCTATTATATCTATGTCTATATTTTCTACCTATATCTTTTATTTCTGTATTTTATACCTATATCTATTATGTCTATATTTTATACCTATATCTGTTTATCTATTTTGTCTTTATTTTATACCTACATCTATTATATCTATTATATCTATATTTTATACCTATATCTATTAAATCTATTATGTCTATATTTTATATCTATATCTATTATGTCTATATTTTATACCTATAACTATTATATCTATTTTGTCTATATTTTATACCTATATCTATTATATCTATTATGTCTATATTTTATACCTATTATTATTATATCTAATATGTCTATATTTTATATATATATCTATTATGTCTATATTTTAAATCTATTATCTATTATATCTATATTCTATACCTATATCTATTACGTTTATAATATGTATATTTTATAACTATATCTATTATGTCTGTATTTTATACCTATATCTATTATGTCTATATTTTATACCTAAATGTATTATATATAGTATGTCTATATTTTATACCTATATCGATCTTATCTATTATGTCTATATTTTATACCTATATCTCTCTATTTTTTATACCTATATTTGTTATATCTATATTTTATACCTATATCTATTATGTCTATATTTTATACCTATATCTATTATATCTACTTTTTATACCTATATCTATTACATCTATTATGTCTATATTTTATACCTATATGTATTGTATCTATTATGTCTATATTTTATATCTATATCTATTATATCTCTTATGTTTATATTTTATACCTATATCTGTTATATCTATTATGTCTCTATTTTATACCTATATCTATTATATCTATTATGTCTATATTTTATACCTATATAAATTATATCTATTATGTGTATATTTTATACCTATATCTATTATATCCTTTATGTCTATATTTCGTACCCATTTCTATTATATCTATTATGTCTATATTTAATAGCTATATCTATTATAACTATTATGTCTATATATATTACTTATATCTATTATGTCCATATTTTATGCCTAAATATATTATATATAGTATGTCTATATTTTATACCTATATCGATCATAACTATTATGTCTCTATTTTATACCTATATCTATCTATTTTTTATACCTATACCTGTTATATCAATATTTTATATCTATTATATATATTTTTATACCTATATCTATTATATCTTTGATGTCTATATTTTATACCTATATGTATAGTATCTATTATGTCTATATTTTATATCTATATCTATTATATCTATTATGTCTATATTTTGCACATATATCTGTTATATCTATTATGTCTATATTTTCTACCTATATCTATTATATCTATTATGTCTATATTTCATACGTATATCTATTCTATCTTTTATGTCTATATTTTATACCTATATATATTATATCTATAATCTCCATATTTTATACCTCTATATATTTTATCTATTATGTCTCCATTTTATTCCTATATCTACTATGTCTATATTTTATACCTATATCTATTATATCTATTATGTCTATATCTATTATATCTATTGTGTCTATATTTTTACCTCTATTATATCTATTATGTTTATATTTTATACCTTTATCTGTTATATCTTTTATGTCTATATTTTACACCTATATCGATTATATCTATTATGTCTATATTTTATGCCTATATCTATTACACCTATTATGTCTATATTTTATACCTATATCTATTATATCTATTATATGTATATTTTACCTCTATTATATCTATTGTGTCTATAATTTATACATCTATCTATTATGTCTATTATGTCTATACTTTATACCTCTATTATATCTATTATGTCTATATTTCATACCGCCAACTTTTATACCTATTATGTCAATATTTTATACCCCTATCTATTATATCTATTATGTCTATATTTTATACCTTTATCTAATATACCTATTATGTCTATATCTATTATATCCATTATGTCTATATTTTATACGTATATCTTTTGTATCTATTATGTCTATATTTTATACCTATCTATTATATCTATTATGTCTCTAATACCTCTATTATATCCATTATGTCTATATTTTATACCTATATCTATTATATCTATTATGGCTGTATCTTTTATATCCATTATTTCTATATTTTTTACCTATATCTATTATTTCTGTATTTTATACCTATACCTATTATGTCTATATTTTATACTTATATCTATTGTGCCTATTATGTCTATATTTTATACCTATATCTACTATATCTATTATGTGTATATTTTATACCTATATATATTATATCTATTATGTCTATATGTTATACCTTTATCTATTATATCGATTATATCTATATTTCATAGCTTTATCTATTGTATCTATTATATCTATAATATATAGATACCTATATCTATGATGTCTATATTTTATACTTATATCTATTATATCTATTATGTCCATATTTTATAACTGTATCTATCATATCTCTTATGTCTATATTTTACACCTATATTTATTATATCTATTAAGTCTATATTTTATACCTTTATCTATTATATCTATTATGTCTATATTTTATACGTATATCTATGATATATATTATGTCTATATTTTATACCTATATCTATTATATCTATTATGTCTATATTTTATACCTCTATCTATTATATCTATTATGTCTATATTTTATCACTATATCTGTTATAACTATTATGTCTATATTTTATACCTATGTCTATTATATCTGTCTATATTTCATACCTATATCTATTATGTCTGTATTTTATACCTATATCTATTATATCTTTTATGTCTATATTATATACCTGTATCTATTATATCTATTATGTCTATATTTTATATCTATATCTATTATGTCTATATTTTATACTTATATCTATTATCTGTGTTATGTCTATATTTTATACCTCTATCTATTATATCTATTATGTCTATATTTTATACCTATATCTATTATATCTTGTATGTCTATATTTCAAACCTATATCTATTATATGTCTATATTTTATACTTATATACTAATACATGTTTTTTATCTATATTTTATTCCCATATCAATTATGTCTATAATTTATACCTATATCTCTTATATCTATTATGTCTATATCTATCATATCTATTGTGTGTGTATTTCATACCTATATCAATTATACCTGTTATGTCTATATTTAATACCTATATCTATTATATATATGATGTCTATATTTTATACCTATATGTATTATATCTTTTATGTCTATATTTTATCCCTATACCTATTGTATCTATTATGTCTATATTTTATACCTATATCTATTACATCTATTATGTCTATATTTCATACCTATATCTAATGTATCTAGTATGTCTATATTTTATACCTATCTCAATTATGTCTATATTTTATACCTATATCTATTATATCTATTGTCTACATTTTTTATCTATATATATTATGTCTATATTTTATACCTATATCTATTATATCTATTATGTCTATATTTTAAACCTATTATCTATTATATCTGTATTTTATACGTATATCTATTATGTTTATAATATGTATATTTTATAACTATATCTATTATGTCTATATTTTATGCCTATATCTATTATGTCTATATTTTATACCTAAATGTATTATATATAGTATGTCTATAGTTTATACCTATATCGATCATATCTATTATGTCTATATTTTATACCTATATCTATTTTTTATACCTATATTTGTTTTATCTCTATTATATACCTATATCTATTATAACTATTATGTCTATATTTTATACCTATATCTATTTTATCTATTTTTTATACCTATATCTATTATATCTATTATGTCTGTATTTTATACCTATATGTATTGTATCTATTATGTCTATATTTTATACCTATATCTATTATATCTATTCTCTACATTTTTTATGTATATATATTACGTCTATATTTTATATCTATATCTATTATATCTGTTATTTCTATATTTTAAACCTATATCTATTATATCTATATTTTATACCTAAACCTATTGTATTTATCATATGTATATTTTATAACTATATCTATTATGTCTATATTTTATACCTATATCTATTATGTCCATATTTTATGCCTAAATGTATTATATATAGTATGTCTATATTTTATACCTATATCGATCATAACTACTATGTCTATATTTTATACCTATATCTATCTATTTTTTATACCTATATCTGTTATGTGAATATTTTATACCTATATCTATTATATATATTTTTTATACCTATATCTATTATATCTTTTATGTCTATATTTTATACCTATATGTATAGTATCTATTATGTGTATATTTTATATCTATATCTATTATATCTATTATATCTATATTTTATACATATATCTGTTATATCTATTATGTCTATATTTTCTACCTATATCTATTATATCTATTATGTCTATATTTTATACGTATATCTATTATATCTATTATGTCTATATTTTATACCTATATCTATGATATCTATTATCTCCATATTATACCTATATCTATTATATCTATTATGTCTCTATTTTATTCCTATATCTATTATGTCTATATTTTATACCTATATCTATAGTATCTATTATGTCTATATCTATTATATCTATTGTGTCTGTATATTTACCTCTATTATATCTATAATGTTTATATTTTATACCTTTATCTGTTATATCTTTTATGTCTATATTTTATACCTATATCGATTATATCTATTATGTCTCTATCTATTATATCTATTATGTCTATATTTTATACCTGTATCTCTTATATCTATTATGTCTATATATATTATATCTATTATGTCTATATTTTATACCTATATCTATTACACCTATTATGTCTATATTTTATACGTATATCTATTATATCTATTATGTCTATATTTTACCTCTATTGTATCTATTATGTCTATAATTTATACATCTATCTATTATGTCTATTATGTCTATATTTTATACCTCTATTAGATCTATTATGTCTGTATTTCATACCTCTATCTCCTATATCTATTATGTCAATATTTTATACCCCTATCTATTATATCTATTATGTCTATATTTTATACCTATATCTATTATATCTATTATGGCTATATCTTTTATATCCATTATGTCTATATTTTTTACCTATATCTATTATATCTATTATGTCTGTATTTTATACCTATACCTATTATGTCTATATTTTACACTTATATCTATTATATCTATTATGTCTATATTTTATACTTGTATCTATTATGTCTATATGTTATACCTATATCTACTATATCTATTATGCCTATATTATCTACCTGTATCTATTATGTCCATTATATCTATATTTTATACCTATATCTATTATGTCTATATTTTAGACCTATGTATGTTGTATCTATTATGTCTATATTGTATACTTATGTGTATTATATCTATTATGGCTATATTTTATACCTATATGTATTACATCTATTGTGTTTATATCTATTATGTCTGTATTTTATAACTCTATTATAACTATTATGTTTATATTTCATCCCTCTATTATATCTATAACGTCTATGTTTCATACCTCTATTATATCTATGATGTCTATATTTTATACCTCTATTATATCGATGTCTATATTTTATTTCAATATCTACTATATCTATTATGTCTATATTATATACCTCTATTATATCTCTTATATTTATTATGCCTATATTTTATACCTCTATCATATCTATTATATCTTTAATGTCTATATTTTATACCTCTATCTATTGTATCTATTATGTCTATATTTTTTACCGCTATTACATCTATTATGTCTATATTTTATACCTCTATTATATCTATTTTGTTTTTATTTTATACCTCTATTATACCTATTATGTGAATAATTTATACCTATATCTATTACATCTATTCTTTCTATATTTCATACCTATGTCTATTATGTCTATTGTATCTATATTTTAATACTATATTTATATCTATTCTATCTATATTTTATAGCTATATCTATTATGTCTATTATGTCTACATTTTATACCTATATCTATTATATCTATTATATCTACATTTTATAACTCTATCTTTTAAATCTATTATGTCTATGATTTATACCTCTATCAATTATGTCTATATTTTATACCTCTATTATATCTATGATGTTTGTATTTTATACCTCTGTCTATTGTATCTATTTTCTCTATATTTTATATCTCTATCTATTATATCTATGATATCTGTCTTTTATACCTATATCTATTATATCTATTCTGTCTATATTATATCCATTATGTCTATATTTTCTACATATCTATTATATCCATTATGTCTATATTTTCTACCTCTATTATATCTATTATGTCTGTATTTTATTCCTCTATTGTATCTATTATGTCTATATTTTATACCTGTATCTATTATATCTTTAATGTCTATATTTCATACCTATATCTATTGTATCTTTTATGTCTATATTTTACACTTATATCTATTATATCTATTATGTACTATATTTTATTCCTATATCTATTATGTCTATATTTTATACCTATATCTATTATGATTATATTTTATACCAATACCTGTTATATCTATTCTGTCTATATTTTATACCTATATCTATTATATCAATTATGTCTATTTTTAAACCTATATCTATTTTATCTGTTATGTCTATATTTTAAAACTATATCTATTATATCTATTATGTCTATATTTTATAACTATATCTATTATATCTATTATGTATATATTTTATACCTCTATGTGTTACATCTATTATGTCTATATTTTTTACCTCTATTATAAATATTATGTCTATATTTTATACCTATATCTATTATGTCTATATTTTATACCTATTACGTCTATATTTTATACCTCTATCTATTATATCTCTTATGTCTATTTTTTATACCTACATCTATTATATCTATTAGGTCTATATCTATATTTTATACATATATCTATTACATCCATTATATCTATATTTTATATCTGTATCTATTATGTCTGTGTTTTATACCTATGTCTATTATAAATGTTATATTTATATTATATAACTATATCAATTATATCTGTATTTTATAGTATATCTATTATATCTACTATATCTATATTTATACCTATATCTATTATATCTATATTTTACACCTGTATCTATTATATCTATTATATCTATTATATATATATAAATAATATAATAATATAATATATATATAATATAAATATAATAAATATAAGATATATATATAATATATAGAATATATAATATATATATATATATATATATAATAGATATATACGTTCTCTCTTCTCTCTCTCTTCTCTCTTCTCTCTCTCTTCTCTCTCTCTCTTCTTCTTTCTCTGTCTCTTCCTCCTTCTCTCCTTCTCCTCCTCCTCCCTTCTCCCCTTCTCCCCTTCTCCCCCTTCTCCCCCTTCTCCCCCTTCTCCCCCCTTCTCCCCCCCTCCTCCCCCCCTTCTCCCCCTTCTCCCCTTCTCCCCTTCTCCCCTTCTCCTCCTTCCTCCTTCCTCCTCTCTCTATTATTATATCTATTATAATATTATACTATTATATAGATTATTATATCTATTATACAAGTATATCTATTATATCTATTATCTTATTATTTTTTTTTTTTTTTTATCTATTATTATTATTATATATTATTATATATTATATCTATTATATATTATATATTATATTATATCTATTATGTCTATATTTTATACCTATATCTGTTATATCGATTATGTCCATATTATATACCTATATATATTATATCTATATTTTATACCCATATCTATTATATCTATATTTTATACCTATATCTATTATAACTATTATGTCTATATTTTAGAACTATATATATAATATCTATTATGTCTATATTTTATACCTATATCTATTATGTCTATATTTTATACATATATCTATTATATCTATTATGTTTATATTTTGTACCTATACCTATTATGTCTATATTTTATACCTCTATTATACCTATTTCGTCTATATTTTATACCTATATCTATTATGTCTATGTTTTATACCTATGTCTATTATATCTATTATGTCTATATTTAATACCTATATCTATTATATCTATTATGTCTATATTTTATACCAATATCTATTATATCAATTATTTTTATATTTTATACGTATATCTACTATATCTATTACGTCTATATTTTATACCTATATCTATTATATCTATTAGGTCTATATTTTATACCTATATCTATTATATCTATTATGTCTATATTTTATATGTATATCTATTATATCTATTATATCTGTATTATATACCTTTATCTATTATATCTATTATGTCTACATTTTTACCTTTATCTATAATATCTATTGTGTCTATATTTTATACCTATATCTATTATGTCTATATTTTTTACCTGTATCTGTTATGTCTATTATGTCTATATTTTATACTTATATTTAATATATCTATTATGTCTTTATTTTATACCTATATCTATTATATCTGTTATGTCTATATTATATACCTATATAAATGATATCTATTGTGTCTATATTTTATAACTTTATCTATTATGTCTATATTTCATAACTATATCTATTATATCTATTATGTCCATATTTTATACCTACATCTATTATGTCTATATTTTATACCTATATCTATTATATCTATTATGTCTGTATTTTATACCTATATATATTATGTCTATATTTTATACCTATATCTATTATATCTATTTTCTATATTTTATATCTGTATATTTAATGTCTATATTTTATACCTATATCTATTATGTCTCTTATGTCTATATTTTATTCCCATATCTGTTGTATCTATTATATCTATATATTATACCTATATCTATTATATTTATTGTATCTATATTTTATAACTATATCTACTATGTTTATATTTTATACCTATATTTATGATATCTATTATGTCTATATTTTATTCCTCTATCTATTATATCTATTATGCCTATATTTTATACCTATATCTATTTTGTCTATATTTTATACCTATTTCTATTATATATATTATGTCTATATTTTATAACTCTATGATATCTCTTAGGTCTATATTTTACACCTCTATTATATCTCTTATGTCTATATTTCATACCTCTATCTATTGAAATTCTTATATCTATATTTTATACCTCTATCTATTTTATGTATTATATCTATGTTTTATACCTCTGTCTGTTATATCTGTCTATATTTTAAACGTATATCTATTTTATCTATTATATCTATATTTTATACCCGTATCTGTTATATTTATTATAGCTATATTTTATAAAAATATCTATTATGTCTATATTTTATACATATATCTATTATATCTATTATGTCTATATTTTATACCTATATCTTTTATACGTATTGTCTATATTTTATACCTCTATTATATCCCTTATGTCTATATTTTATACCTCTATCTATTGTATCTCTTATATCTATATTTCATACCGATATCTATTATATCTATTATATCTGTTTTATACCTCTCTCTATTATATCTATTCTGTCAATGTTTTATACCTCTCTCTATTATATCTGTTATGTCTATATTTTATACCTCTATATATTATATCTATTATGTCTATATTTTATACCTCTATTATGTCTATTATGTCTATATATATATATATATATATTTTTTTTTTTTTTTTTTTTTTTTTTTTTTTTTTTTGAGACGGAGTCTCGCTCTGTCGCCCAGGCTGGAGTGCAGTGGCCGGATCTCAGCTCACTGCAAGCTCCGCCTCCCGGGGTTACCGCCATTCTCCTGCCTCAGCCTCCCAGTAGCTGGGACTACAGGCGCCCGCCATCTCGCCCGGCTAGTTTTTTGTATTTTTTAGTAGAGACGGGGTTTCACAGTGTTAGCCAGGATGGTCTCGATCCCCTGACCTCGTGATCCGCCCGTATCGGCCTCCCAAAGTGCTGGGATTCCAGGCTTGAGCCACCGCGCCCGGCCTATGTCTATATTTTATAACTATATTTATTATATCTATTATGTGTATATTTCTTACCTATGTCTATTATATATATTATGTCAATATTTTATACCTATTTCTATAATATCTATCATGTCTATATTTTATAGCTATAGCTATTATGTCTATATTATATACCTATATCTGTTATATCCAGCTATGTCTATATTTTATAAGGAAATCTATTATATCTATTATGTCTATATTTCATACCTGTATCTATTATATCTATTATGTATATATCGATTATATCAACTATGTCTATATTTTATACCTATATCTATTATATCTATGATGTCTATATTTTATACCTATATCTATTATATCGATTATGTCTGTATTTTATACCTATATCTATTATATCTATTATGTCTATATTTAATACCTATAACTATTATATCTATTATGTCTATATTTCATACCCATATCTATATCTATTATGTCTATATTTTATACCCATATCTATTATATCCGTCATGTCTCTATTTTATACCTATATCTATTATATCGACAATGTCTATATTTTATACCTGTATCTATTATATCTATTATATCTATATTTTATACCTATATCTATTATATCTATTATAACTATATTATATACCTATATCTATTACATCTATATTTTATACCTATATATATTATATATATCATATTTATATTTTATATCTATTATTTCTATATTTTATACCTCTATTTATTATATCTATATTTTTTACCTATATCTATTATATCTCTATTTAATACCTATATATATTATATCTATTAAAACTATATTCTATACTTATATCTATTATATCTATATTTTATACCTATATCTATTTTATCCATTATATCTATATTTTATACTTGTATCTATTATATCTATATTTTATACCAATAACTCTTATATCTATTATGTCGATATTCTATACCTGTATCTATTACACCTATTAAGTCTATATTCTATACCTATATCTATTATATCTATTATGTCTATATTTTACACCTATATCTATTATATCTATTATGTCTATATTTTATACCTATATCTATTATATCTATTATGTCTATATATTTTATATAAATCGATTATATCTATTATGTGTAGATTTTATACCTCTATCTATTATATCTCTTATGTCTATATTTTATACCTCTATTATATCTCTTATGTCTATATTTTATACCTCTATCTATTGTATATATTATGTCTATATTTTATAACTATATCTATTATATCTATTATGTCTATATTTTTACCTATATCTATTATATCTATTATGTCTATATCTATTATATCTTTTATGTCTATATTTTACACCTATATCTATTATATCTGTTATGTCTATATTTTATACCTATATCTATGATGCCTATATTTGATACCTATATCTATTATAACTATTATGTCTATATTTTATACCTATATCTATGATATATATATTTTATACCTATACGTATTATATCTATTATATCTATATTCTATATCTATATCTCTTATATCTATTATGTCTATATTTTATACCTATATATATTATACCTATTATGTCTATATTTCATACCTATGTCTTTTATACGTATTGACTATATTTTACACCTCTATTATATCTATTACTTCTATATTTTATATCTATATCTATTATATCTATTATGTCTGTATTTTATACCTTTATCTATTATGGCTATATTTTCAAGCAATATCTATTATATCAGTTATGTCTATAGCTATTGTATCTATTATGTCTATATTGTTTACCTATATCTATTATATCTGTTATGTCTATATTTTATACCTGCATCTATTATATCTATTGTGTCTATATTTTATACCTACATCTATTATATCTATTATGTGGATATTTTATTCCTATATCTATTATATATATTATGTCAATATTTTATACCTATATCTATTATATCCATTATGTCTATATTTTATACCCATGTCTATTATTTCTATTATGTCTCTATTTTCTACGTATATCTATTATTTCCATATTTTATAACTATATCTATTATATCTTTTATGTCTATATTTTTTTTCTACATCTATTATATCTATTATGGCTATATGTTATACCTAAATGTATTATATCTATTGTATCTATATTTTATACCTATATCCATTACACCTATTTTTTATACCTATATCTATTATATCTATTTTATTTCTAATTTATAACTATATCTATTATATCTATATTTTATATCTATATCTATTATATATGTTATATCTATATTTTATACCTATATCTGTTATATTTATATTTTATACCTTTATCTATTATACCTATTATATCTATATTTTATAATTGTATCGATTATATCTGTATTTTATACCTATATTTATTATATCTATTATGTCTGTATTTTATTCCTATATCAATTATATCTATTATATCTATATTTTTTATCTATATCTGTTATATCTATTATGTCTGTATTTTATACCTATAGTATTATATCTATTGTCTATATTTTATAGCTATATCTATTATATCTATATTTTTTACCTATATTTATTATATATATATTTCATACCTATATCTATTGTATCTATTATGTGTCTATTTTAAACCTATATCTATTTTATATATATTTAAGTCCTATATCTATTGTCTCTATTATGTCTATATTTTATACCTTTATCTATATCTATTATGTCTATTTTTTATACCTATATTATATGCATTATATCTATATTTTATACCTACATCTATTATATCTATATTTTTTACCTATATCTATTATATCTATTATGTCTATATCTATTTTATCTATTACGTCTGTATTTTATAACTATATCTATTATATCTATTATATGTGTATTTTATAACTATATCTATTATGACTATATTTTAAAGCAATATCTACTATATCAGTTATGTCTATATCTGTCTATTAAGTCTATATTTTATACCTGTATCTATTATATCTGTTATGTCTATATTTTATGCCTACATCTATTATATCTATTATGTCTATACTTTATACCTACTTCTATAATATCTATTATGTCGATATTTTATACCTATATCTGCTATATCTATTATGTCTATATTTTATACCGATATCAGTTATGTCTATATTTTACCTATACATATTGTATCTTTTATGTCTGTATTTTATACCTATATCTATTAGATCTATTATGTCCATATTTTATAACTCTATCTATTATATCTATGTCTATATATTATACCTACATCTATTATGTTTACATATTACACCTATATGTATTATATGTATTATGTCTATGTTTTATAACTATATCGATTATATCTATTATATCTATATTTTATACCTATATCTTATATGTCTATATTTAATACCTGTATCTATTATATCAATGATGTCTATATTTTATACCTGTAACTCTAATATCTATTATGCCTGTATTAAAACCTCTATCTATTGTATATATCATGTCTGTATTTTACATCTATATCTATTATGTCTATTATGTCTGTATTTTATACCTATGTCTATTATGTCTATATTTTATACCTATATGTATTATATCTACTATGTCTAGTATTTTATACCTATATCTATTATATCGATTATGTCTATATTTTATATGTATATCTATTATGTCTATATTATATAGCTATATCTATTATATATATTATGTCAATATTTTATACCTATATCAATTATATCCATTATGTCGAAATTTTATACGTATATCTATTATATCTATTATGTCTCTATTTTATACCTATATCTATTATGCCCATGTTTCATAACTATATCTATTCTATCTATTATGTCTATATTATTTTCCTATATCTATTATATATATGATGGCTACATTTTATACCTATATCCATTATATCTGTTATATCTATATTTTATACGTATATCTATTACACCTATTTTTTAGACCTATATCTATTATATCTATTATATTTCTAATTTATAATGATATGTGTTATATCTACATTTTAAACCTATATCTATTATATCTATTATATCTATATTTCATACCAATATCTGTTATGTTTATATTTTATACCTTTATCTATTATACCTATTATATCTCTATTTTATTACTGTATCTCTTATATCTATGTTTTATACCTATATTTATTATATCTATTATGTCTGTATTTTATACCTATACCTATTATGTCTCTTTTTTAAACCTATATCTATTATATCTAGTAAGTCTATATTTTATACCTATATCCATTATATCTATTATGTCTATATTTTATAACAATATCTATTATATCTATTATGTCTACATTTTATAAATATATCTATTATGTCTGTATTTTATACCTATATCTATTATGTCTTTATTTTATACCTATATCTATTATATGTATTATGTCTATACTTTATAACTGTATCTATTATATCTATTATGTCTACATTTTATTCATATATCTATTATGTCTATATTTTATACCTATTTCTAGTATATCTATTATGTCTACATTTTACACCTATATCTATTATATCTATTATGTTTATATTTTATTCCTCTATCTATTATATCTATTATGTGTATATTTCATACCTATACCTATTATATCCTTTATGTCTATATTTTATACCTATATCTATTGTATCTATTATGTCTATATTGTATACCTATATCTATTACGTTTATATTTTTTACCCATATCTATTGTATCTTTTATGTCTCTGTTTTATTCCTAATCTATTATATCTATTATGTCTACTATTTTATACCTATATCTATTATATCCATTATATCTATAATTTATGCATGTATCTATGATATCCATTATATCTATATTTTATATCTCTATCTATTATGTCTGTGTTTCATACCTATGTCTATTATATTTGTTATATTCATATTATATAACTATATCTATAATATCTGTATACCTATATCTATTATGTCTATTATGTGTATATTTTATACCTATAACTATTATATCTATTATGAGTATATTTTATACCTATATCTATTATATCTGTTATGTCTATATTTTATACCAATATCTATAATATCTATTATGTCTGTATCTATTGTATCTATCATATCTATATTTTATACCTATATTTATTATATCTATTAAGTTTATATTTTATACCTTTATCTATTTTATCTATTATGTCTATATTTTATACCTATTTCAATTATATCTGTTACGTCTATATTTTATTACTATACCTATTAAATCTATTATGTCTATATTTTATATCTTTATCTATTATATCTATTATGTCTATATTTTATTCCTATATCTATCATATCTATTATGTCTATATTTTATACCTATATCTGTTATATCCACTATATCTATATTTTATACCTATATCTCTTATATCTATATTTGATACCTATATCCATTATATCTATTTTTATATTTCATACCTATATCTATTATATCTATTATGTCTATGTTCTATAAGTAATTCTATTATATCTACTATATCTATATTTCATATCTACATCTATTATAACTATATTTTATACCTATATCTATTATATCTATATTTTTTACCTATATCTATTATATATATTATATTTATATTTTATAATTATATTTATTATATCTATATTTTATACCTATATCTATTATATCTATAGTCTATATTTTATATCTGTATCTATTATATCTATTTTTTATACATATGTATCTATTATATCTATTATATCTATATTTTATACCTATATCTATATCTATTATGTCTATATTTTATACCTATATCTATTATATCTATTATATCTACATTATTTACCTATATCTATTATATCTATTATGTCTATACTTTCTACCTATATCTAATATGTCTATTATGTCTATATTGTATCCCTATGTCTATTATATCTATTATGTCTATGTTTTATACCTATATCTATCAAATCTATTATGTCTCTATTTTATAGCTATATTTGTTATATCTTTTATGTCTATATTTTATACCTGTATCGATTATATTTATTATGTCTAAATAGTATACCTATAACTTTTATGTCTATATTTTATACCTATATCTATTATGTCTATATTTTATACCTATATCTATTATATCTATTATGTCTATATTTCATACCTATATCTATTATATCTATTACGTCTATATTTTATACCTATATCTATTATGTCTATATTTTATACCAATATCTACTATATCTATTATGTGTCGATTTTATATCTTTATCTATTATATCTATTATGTGTATATTTTATTCCTATATCTATTATATCTATTATGTCTATATTTTATACCTATATCTGTTATATCCACTATATCTAAATTTTATACCTATATCTATTATATCTATATTTGATACCTATATCCATTATATCTATTTCTATATTTCATACCTATATCTATTATATCTATTATGTCTATATTTTATACCTATATCTATTATATCTACTATATCTATATTTCATATCTATATCTATTATAACTATATTTTATACCTATATCTATTATATTTATATTTTATACCTATATCTATTATACATATTATATTTATATTTTATAATTATATCCCTTACATCTATATTTTATACCTATATCTATTATATCTATTGTCTATATTTTATATCTCTATCTATTATATCTATTTTTATACATATATATTATATCTCTTATATCTATATTTTATACCTATATCTATATCTATTATGTCTATATTTTTTACCTATATCTATTATATCTATTATATCTATATTATTTACCTATATCTATTGTATCTATTATGTCTATATTTTATACCTACATCTTTATGTCTATATTTTAAAACGATATCTATTATATCTATTATGTCTATATTTTATACCTATATCTATTATACCTATTATGTCTATATATTATACCTATACCTATTATGTCTATATTTTATACCTGTATCTATTATATCCATTATGTCTATATTTTATACCTACATCTATTATGTCTACATTTTATAACTATATCTATTATATCTATTATGTCTATATTTTATACCTATATCTATTATATCAGTCTATATTTTATACGTATATCTGTTATATCTATTATGTCTGTATTTGATACCTATATCTTTTATATCTATTATGTCTATATTTTATACCTATATCTATTATGTCTATTATGTCTCTATTTTATTACCATATCTATTATTTTCATTATGTCTATATTTAATACCTATATGTATGATATCTACTATGTCTATATTTTATATCTCCATCTATTATAACTATTATGTATATATTTTATACCTATATCTATTATATCAATTATGACAAAAATTTATACCTATATATTATGTCTATATTTTACAGCTATATCTATTATATCTGTTTTGTCTATATTTTATACCTCTATCTATTATATCTGTATTTTACACCTATATCTATTATGGCTATTATATCTACATTTTTATCTATATCTATTATATCTACATTTTATACCTATATCCATCATATATATTATATCTATATTTTATACTTGTATCCGTCATATCTATTATATCTATATTTTATACCTATATCTATTGTATGTATATTTTATGCCAATATCCATTATATCTATTATGTCTATATTTTATACCTGCATTTATTGTATCTATTTTGTCTATATTTTATACCTATATCTATTACATCTAATATATCTGTATGTTATATCTACATTTATTATACGTATTCTCTCTATATTTTACACGTATATCTATTACATCTATTATGTCTGTATTTTATACCTATATGTCTTATATCTATTATGTCCTTTATACCGATATCTATTATATCTATTATGTCTGTCTTTTATACCTATATCTATTATATCTATTATGTCTATATATGATACCTATATCTATTATATCCCTTATGTCCATATTTTATACCTATATCTGTTATATCTATTATGTCTATATTTTATAACTATATGTATTATATTTATTTTGTCTATATTTTATACCTATATCTATTATATCTATTGTCTATATTTTATACTTACATATATTATATCTATTATGTCTATATTTTATACCTATATATATTATCACTATTATGTCTATATTTTATAACTATATCTCTTATATCTATTATGTGTATATTTTACACCTATACCTATTATGTCTGTATTTTATACCTCTATCAATTTTATCTATTTTGTCTATATTTTTTTCCTTTATCTATTATATCTATGATGTCTATATTTTTTACCTATATCTATTATATCTATTATATCTATATTTTATACCTATATCTATTATATCTATTATGTCTATATTTTATACCTATATCTATTATATCTATTATATCTATTTTTTATACCTGTATCTATTATATCTTTTTTTCACACCTATATCTCTATCTATTGTGTCTATATTTCATAGCTATATCTGTTATATCTATGTTTTATACCTATATCAATTATATCCATTATATCTATATTTTATACCTATATATATATTATATCTATATTTTATACCTATATCTATTATATCTATATTTTATACCTGTATCTATTATATCTATTATGTCTATGTTTTATACCTATATCTATTATATCTATTATGTCTATATTTTATACCTATTTCTATTACATCTATTTTGTCTGTATTTTATAGCTATATCTATCGTATCTATTATGTCTATATTTTATACCTATATATATCATATCTATTATGTCTATATTTCATAACTATATCTATTATGTCTATTATGTATATATTTTAAACCTATATCTATCTATGTCTATTATGTGTATATTTTATACGTATATCAATTATATCCATTTTGTCCATATTTTGTACCTATATCTATTATATCTATTATGTCTATATTTTATACGTATATCTATTATATCTATTATGTCTATATTTTATACTTATAACTATTATATCTGTTATGTGTACATTTTATACCTATATCGATTATATCTATTATGTCTATATTTTATACCTATATCTATTACATCTATTATGTCTATATTTTATACCTATATCTATTATATCTATTATGACTAAATTTTATACCTATATCTATTATGAGTATATTTTACACCTATAATTATTATATCTATTATGTCTATATTTTATACCTATATCTATTATATCTATTATATCTATATTTTATATCTATATCTACATTATTATACCTATATCTATTACATCTATTTTATCTATATTTTATACCTGTATGTATTATATCTATTATGTCTATATTTTAGACCTATATATGTTATATCTATTATGTCTATATTGTATACTTATGTTTATTATATTTATTAGGGGTATATTTTATACCTATATCTATTACATCTATTGTGTTTATATCTATTATGTCTGTATTTTATAACTCTATCTTTTATAACTATTAAGTCTATATTTTATCCCTCTACCTATTTTATCTATTATGTCTATATTTCATGCCTCCATGATATCTATTATGTCTATATTTTATTACTCTATTATCACTATAACGTCTATACTTCATATCTCTATTATATCTATGATGTCTATATTTTTTACCTCTATTATACCGATAATGTCTATATTTTATTTCAATATCTACTATATCTATTATGTCTATATTTTATACCTCTATCTATTATATCTATTATATCTATTATGTCTATATTTTATACCTCTATCTATTGTATCTATTATGTCTATAATTTTTACATCTGTTATATCTATTATGTCTATATTTCATACCTCTATCTAGTATATCTATTTGTTTTTTATTTTATACCCTTATCTATTATATCTAATATGTGCATAATTTATACATATATCTATTATATATATTCTCTCGATATTTTATACCTATGTCTATTATATCTATTGTGTCTATATTTTAATCCTATATCTATTATATCTGTAGTATCTATATTTTATACCTATATCTATTATATCTATTATGTGTATATTTGGTACCTCAATCTATTATATCTTTTATGTCTATATTTCATAACTATATCTATTATGTCTATTATGTCTACATTTTATAACTATATCTATTATATCTATTATGTATACATTTTATAACTCTATTATATCTATTATGTCTATAATTTATACCTCCATCAATTATATCTATTATCTCTATATTTTATACCTCTATCTATTATATCTATGATGTCTATATTTTATACCTCTATCGATTATATCTATTTTGTTTATATTTTATATCTCTTTGATATCTATTATATCTATATTTTGTACCTGTATCTATTATGTCTATTATGTCTACATTGTATACCTCTATCTATTATATCTATTAGGTCTATATTATATACCTATATCGATTATATCTATTATGTCTATATTTTATACCATTATCTATTATACCTCTGATGTCTATATTTTATACCTATATCTATTATATCTATTATGTCTATATTTTATCCCTATATCT
The DNA here is from genome assembly GCF_007565055.1 of Rhinopithecus roxellana. Taxonomy (NCBI): domain Eukaryota; kingdom Metazoa; phylum Chordata; class Mammalia; order Primates; family Cercopithecidae; genus Rhinopithecus; species Rhinopithecus roxellana. The sequence goes on from NW_022142472.1 coordinate 29,919, forward strand.
ATTATGTCTATATTTTATGCCGATATCTATTTTATCTATTATGTCTATATTTTATTTCTTTATCTGTTATATCCGTTATGTCTATATTTTATACCTATATCTCTTATATACAGTATATGTATATTTTATACCTATTTCTATTATATCTATATTTATACCTCTATCTATTTTATCTATTACATCTATATTTTATACTGATATCTATTATATCTATTATATCCATATTTGACATCTATATCGATTATGTCTATATTTTATACCTATATCAAACGTATCTATTATGTCTATATTTTGCACCTATGTCTATCATATCTATTATGTCTATATTTTATACCTGTATCTATTATATCTATTGGGTCTGTATTTTACAACTTTATCTATTATATCTAATATGTCTATATTTTATACCTCTATCTATTATATCTATTATGTCTATATTTTACACCTCTATCTATTATATCTATTATGTCTATATTTCATACCTCTATCTATTATGTCTATTATGTCTATATTTTATAACTATATTTATTATATCTATTATGATTATATTTTATACATATATCTGTTATGTCTATATTTTACCTATATCTACCATATATATTATGTGTATATTTCATACCTATATCTATTATATCTATTATATCTATATTTTATACCCATATCTATTATATCTATTATGTCTATATTTTATACCTATATCTATTTTATCTATAATGTATATATTTTATACCTACATCTATTATATCTATTACGTCTATATTTTTTACCTATAACTATTATGTCTCTATTTTATACCTATATCTATTATATCTATATTTTATACCTATATCTATTATATCTATTATGTCTTCATTTTATACCTATATCTATTATATCTATTATGTCTATATTTTATACCTATATCTATTAAATCAAATATGTCTGTATTTTATACCTATATCTATTGTATCTATTATTTCTATATTTTATACCTATATCTATTATAACTATTATGTCTATATTTTATAACTATATCTCTTATATCTATTATGTCTATATTTTATACCTATATCTATTACGTCTATATTTTATGACTATATCTATTATATCTATTATGTCTCTATTTTACACCTATATCTATTATGTCTCTATTTTATACCTATGTCTATTATTTCTATATTTTATACCTATATCTATTATATCTATTATGTCCACATTTTATACCTATATCTATTATATCTATTATGTCTATATTTATACCTATATCTATTATATCTCTTATGTCTAAATATTGTACCTATATCTATTATGTCTATATTTTATACCTATATCTATTATAACTATTATGTCTATATTTTATAACTATATCTGTTATAGCTGTTATGTCTATATTTTATACCTATATCTATTATATCTATTTTGTCTATATTTTATACCTATATCTTTCATATCTATTATGTCTATATTTTATACCTATATATATCATATCTATTTTGTCTATTATTTTATACCTATATCTATTAAATCTATTTTGTCTATTTTATATGTATATCTATTATGTCTATATTTTATACCTATATCTATTATATCTATTATGTCTATATTTTATACCTATAATTATTATATCTAATATGTCTATATTTTATACCTATATCTATTATGTCTATATTTTATATCTATATCTATTGTATCTATCTATATTTTATACCTATATCTATTGTATCTATTATGTCTATATCTTTTTTTTTTATTAACAGGCTTAATTCACTTTATTTTTCTTGTATAAAAAGCCTATGTTGTAGCCACAGCTGGAGCCTGGGTCCGCTGCACGGAGACTCTGGTGTGGGTCTTCACAAGGTGGTCAGTGAATTCCTGATAGGTAGACTTGGTAAACACAGTCTCCTTCCACAGGTCAGGGGTCAGGTAGCTGTAGGTCTTAGAGATGGCATCAAAGGTGGCCTTGGCGAAGCTGCCCAGGGTGGCAGTGCAGCCCCGGGCTGAGGTGTAGCAGTCATCAATACCAGCCATCATGAGCAGCTTCTTGGGCACAGGCGCTGAGACGATGCCAGTGCCCCTGGGTGCAGGGATGAGGCGCACCAGCACAGAGCCACAGCGGCCTGTCACCTTGCAAGGGACGGTGTGGGGTTTGCCGATCTTGTTCCCCCAGTAGCCTCTGCGCACCGGGACAATGGAGAGTTTGGCCAGGATGATGGCCCCACGGATGGCGGTGGCCACCTCCTTGGAGCACTTAACACCCAGGCCGACGTGGCCATTGTAGTCCCCGATAGCAACAAACACCTTGAACCTGGTGCGCTGACCAGCACGGGTCTGCTTCTGCACCGGCATAATCTTCAAAACCTCATCTTTGAGAGAGGCCCCCAAGAAAAAGTCAATGATCTCAGATTCCTTAATGGGGAGAGAGAAGAGGTAGATCTCCTCCAGGGACTTGATCTTCATGTCCTTGACCAAGCGGCCCAGCATGGTGACGGGCATCCACTCCTTATCCTCGGCCTTGCCTCCGCGAGCTCCTCGGCCTCGGCCCCGACCCCGTCCACGGCCGCGAACCCGGCCCCGTATGCCACTGCCGAAACCTCCACGGAAGACACCGCGGTTCCCCATCCCAGGGCCACCAGGGCCTCCGGACCACCCCGCTGCAACGGCGTCATCCGCCATTTGGTGTTTTCTCGGAGAAGAAGCAAATGTCTATATCTTATACACATATCTATTATATCTATTATGTCTATATTTCATACCTATACCTATTATATCTATTATGTGTATATTTTATATCTATATCTATTATATCTATTATGTCTATATTTTATACCTATATTGATGATATCTATTATGTCTATATTTTATACCTATATCTTTTATATCCATTTTGTCTATATTTTATACCTATTTCAATTATGTCTATATTTTATTCCTATATCTATAATATCTATTATGTCTATATTTTATACCTATATCTATTATATCTATTATGTCTATATTTTATACCTATATCTATTATGTCGATTATGTCTATATTTTATAACTATTTCTATTATGTCGATTATGTCTATATTTTATAACTATTTCTATTATATCTATTATGTATATATTTTATACCTATATCCACGATGTGTATAGATTATACCTATATCTATTGTATCTATTATGTCTATATTTTATAACTATATCTATTATATCTATTATGTCTATATTTTATACCTATATCTATTATATCTACTGTCTGTATTTTACAACTATATATATTATATCTGTTACATCTATATTTTATACCATCTCTATTATATCTATTAGGTTTATATTTTATACCTATATCTATTATATCTATGTCTATATTTTATACCTATATCAATTATGTCTATGTTTTATACCGATATCTATTATATCTATATTTTATACCTATATCGATTACATCTATTATGTCTATATTTTACACCTATATCTATTATATCTATTATGTCTATATTTTATACCTATATCTATTATATCAATTGTGTCTGTATTTTATACCTATATCTATTAAATCTATTATGTCTATATTTAATAACTTTATCTATTATGTCCATATTTAATACCTATATCTATTATGCCTATATTTTATACATCTATCTATTATATCTATTATGTCTATATTTTATACCTATATCTATTATATACATTATGTCTATATTTTACACCTATAACTATTATATCTATTACGTCTATATTTTATACCCATCTCCATTATATCTATTATGTTTATATTTTCTACCTATATCTATTATATCTATGTCTATATTTTCTACCTATATCTATTTTGTCTATATTTTATACCTCTATCCATTATATCTATTGTGTCTATATTTTATACCTATATCTATTATGTCTATATTTTATAACTATATCTATTATATCTATTACGTCTGTGTTGTATACCTATATCTATTATATCTATTATGTCTATATTTGATACCTATATCTATTATATCTATTATGTCTATATTTTATACCTATATCTATTATATCTATTATATCTATATTTTATACCTATATCTATTATAACTATATTTTATACCGATATCTACTTTATCTATATTTTATACCTTTATCTATTATATCTATTATATGTATATTTTATAATTATATCTATTATATCAATATTTTATACCTATATCTATTATATCTATTATATCTATATTTTATACCTATATCTGTTATATCTATATTTTATACGTATATCTACTATATCTATTATATCGATATTTTATACCTATATATATTATATCTGTATTTTATACCTATATCTATTATATCTATTATGTCTATATTTTATACCTATGTCTATTACATCTATTTTGTCTATATTTTATACCTATATCTATAATATCTATTATGTCTTTATTTCATACCTATATCTATTATATCTATTATGTCTATATTTTATACCTATATCTATTATGTCTATATTTTATACCTATATCTATTATATCTATTATGTGTAAATATTATACCTATATCTATTATGTCTATATTTTATACATATATCTATTCTGTCTATATTTTATAACTATATCTATCTATTATGTCTATATTTTATACCTATATGTACTATATCTATATTTTATACCTATATCTATTATATCTATTATGTCTATATTTTATAACTGTATCTATTCTGTGTATATTTTATAACTATATCTATTATATCTATTATGTCTATATTTTATACCTATATCTATTATATCTCTTATGTCTATATTTTTTAGCTATATTTATTATATCTATTAGGTCTATATTTTATAACTTTAACTATTATATCTATTATGTCTATATTTTATACCTACATCTATTATATCTATTATGTCTATATTTTATACCTATATCTATTATATCTATTATATCTATTTTTTAATACATATATAGATTATATCTTTATTTTATACCTATATCAATAACTATTGTGTCTATATTTCATAGCTATATGTTATATCTATGTTTTATACCTATATTTATTATATCCATTATATCTATATTTTATACCTATGTCTATATCTATTATATCTATTCTTTATATCTATATCTTTTATACCTATTTTATCTATATTTTATACCTATATCTATTATATCTATTGTGTCTATATTTTATACCTATATGTATTATATCTATTTATCTATATTTTATACCTATATCTATTTATCCATTATGTCTATATTTTATACCTAAATCAATTATGTCTATATTTTATACCCATATCTATTATATCTATTATGTCTATGTTTTATAACTATATCTGTTATATCTATTACATCTATATTTTATACCTATATCTATTATGTCTAAATATTGTACCTATATCTATTATGTCTATATTTTATACCTATATCTATTATATCTATTATGTCTATATTTTATATCTATATCTGTTATAGCTATTATGTCTATATTTTATACCTATATCTATTATATCTATATTTTTTACCTATATCTGTTATAACCATATTTTATACCATATACATTATATCTATGTTTTTTACCTACATCAATTATATCTATTTATATTTTTTATAATTATATATATTGTATCTATATTTTATACCTATATCTATTATATCTATTGTCTATATTTTATACCTGTATCTATTATATCTATTTTTTATACGTACATCTATTATATCTATTATATCTATATTTTATACTTATATCTATTATATATATATTATATTCCTGTATCTATTATATCTATTATATTTATTATGTCCATATTTTATACCTATATCTATTATGTCTATATTTTATACCTGTATCTATTATATCTATTATGTCGATATTTTATACCTACATCTATTATATCAATTATATCTATTTTTTATACCTATCTGTATTATATCTATTATATCTATATTTTATAACTATGTCTATTATATCTATTATAACTATATTTTATAACTATATCTATTATATCTATATTTTATACCTATAGCTATTATATCTATTATATCTATATTGTATACCAATATCTCTAGGATATCCATATTTTATACCTATGTCTATTATATATATAATATACGTATTTTATACCTATATCTATTATATCTATTATATCTATATTTTATACCTATATCTATTATACCTATTATGTCTATATTTTATACCTATATCTATTGTGTCTATACTTTATACCTATATCTATTATATTATGTCAGTATTTTATACATATATCTATTGTATCTATTATATCTATATTTTATACTTATATCTATTATATCTATTATGTCTATATTTTATACCCATAACTATTATGTCAATATTTTATACCTATATCTATTATATCTATTATATCTATATTTTATACCTATATCTATTATATCTATTATGTCTATATTTTATACCCATACCTATTTACTATATTTTATACCTATTTCTATTATATGCATTATGTCTATATATTATACCTATATCAATTATGTCTATATTTTATACCAGTATCTACTGTATCTATTATGTCTATATTTTATACCTTTATCTATTATATCTATTATGTCTATATTTTATACCTATACCTATTATGTCTATATTTTATGCCTATATCTATTATATGCATTATGTCTATATTTTATACCAATATCAATTATGTCTATATTTTATACCTATATCTATTATATCGATATTTCACACCTATATCTATTAAATCTATTATGTCTATATTTTATGCCTATATTAATTGTGTCTATATTTTAAACCTATATCTATTATATCAACTATGTGTATATTTTATAGGTATATGTATTATATCTATTATGTCTTTATTTTATACGTATATCTATTATACCTATTATGTCTATATTTTATACCTATATCTATCTCTTATATTTATATTTTATAACTATTTCTATTATATCTATATTGTATGCCTGTATCTATTATATCTATATTTTATAACTATCTCTATTATGTCTACATTTTATACCTATATCTGTTATGTCTATTATATCTCTATTTTATACCTATATCTATTATATCTGTATTTAATACCTTTATCTATTATATATATTATGTCTGTATTTTACTCCTATATCTATCATGTCTATATTTTATGCCAATATCTATTATACCTATGATCTCTATATCTATTTTATCTGTTATGTCTATATTTTATACCTATATCTATTTTATCTATTATGTCTATATTTTATCCCTCTATTATATCTATTATGTCTGTATTTCATACCTATATCTATTATATCTATTATGTCTATATTTTATCCCTCTATTATATCTATTGTCTATATTGTATACCTCTGTGAATTATATCTATTATGTCTCTATTTTATGCCTCTGTTATATGTATTATGGCTATATTTTATAACTATATCTATTATATCTATTATGTCTATATTTTATACCTATATCTATTATGTCTATTATGTCTATATTTTATACCTATATATATCTATTATGTCTATATTTTATACCTACATTTATTATATCTATTATGTCTGTATTTTATACCTATATCTATTATGTCTATATTTAATATCTGTATCTATTATATCTATTATGTCTATATTTAATACCTATATCTATTATGTCTATATTTTATACCTATATCTATTATGTCTATATTTTATATCTATATCTATTATATCTATTATGTCTATATTTTCAACCTATATCTACTATATCTATTATGTCTATATTTTATACCTATATTTGTTATATCTATTATGTCTATATTTTATACCTATATCTATTGTATATATTATGTCTATATTTTATACCTATATCTATTATGTCTATATTTTATACCTATATCTATTATATCTCTTATGTCTATATTTTAAACCTATATCTACTATATTTATTATGTCTATATTTTATACCTATATTTGTTATATCTATTATGTCTATGTTGTATACCTATATTTATTGTATATATTATGTCTATATTTTATACCTATATCTATTATATGTATTATGTCTATACTTTATACCTATATCTATTATGTCTATATTTTATACCTGTATCGATTATATTTATTATGTCTATATTTTATACCTATATCTATTATATCTCTCATGTTTATATTTTATACCTATATTATATCTATTATGTTTATATTTTATCCCCGTATCCATTATGTCTATTTTTTATACCTATATCTATTATATATATTATGTCTATACTTTATACGTATATTATATCTATGTCTATTTTATAACTGTACCAATTATATCTGTTACGTCTATATTTTACACCTATATTTATTATATCTATTATGTCTATATATTATACCTGTATGTATTTTATCTATTATGTCTATATCTTATACCTATATTTTTATATCTATTATGTCCATATTTTATACCTATATCTATTTTATCTATGTTTATATTTTAAACGTATAATTATTATATCTAATATGTCTATATTTTATACCTATATCTAATATATCTATATTTTATACCTGTATCTATTATATGTATTACATCTATACTTCATACCTATATTATTCTATCTGTATTTTATGCCAATAACTATTATATCGATTATATCTATTATATATATATTTTATACATATGTCTGTATCTATTATGTCTATATTTTATACCTATATCTATTGTATCTATGTCTATATTTTATATCTATTATGTCTGTATTTTATATCTATATCTATTATATATATTGTGTGTATATTTTATACCTATATCTATTATGTTTATATTTTATAACTATACCTATTATATCTATCATATTTTATACCTATATGTATTATGTCTATATTTTGTACCTATATCTATATTTTTTATGTCTATATTTTAGACCTATATTTACTGTATCTATTATGTCTATATTTTATACCTCTATCTGTTATATCTATTATGTCTATATTGTATACTTATATCTATTGTATCTATTATGTCTATATTTCATACCTGTATCTATTATTTCTATATTTTATAGTTATATCTATTGTCTATATTTTATACATGTATCTATTATATCTTTTATGTCTATATTATAGACCTATATCTATTATATCTATTATGTCTATATTTTATATCTTTATCTATTATATCTATTATTTCTATATTTTAAACCTATATCTATTATATCTATTATGTCTTTATTTTATACTTTCATCTATTATATCTATGATGTCTATATTTCATTCCTATATCTATTATGTCTGTATTTTATACCTATATCTATTATATCTATTTTGACTATATTTTATAAATTTATCATGTCTATATTTTATACCTCTATTATATCTCTTACATCTATTATGTCTATATTTTATACTTCTATTATATCTATTATGCTATATTTTTACCTCTGTTATATCTATTACATTATGTCTATTTTTATATCTCTATTATATCTATTTTGTCTATATTTTATACCACTATTATATCTGTCTGTAATTTACACCTCTATTATATCTATTATGTCTTTATTTTATACCAATATCTAGTGTATCTATTATGTCTATATCTATCTATTATGTCTATATTTTATACCTACATCTATTATGTCTATTATGTGTATATTTAATACCTACATCTATTAATCTATTACTTCGATATCTTATACCTTATCTTATATGTCGATATTTTATACCGATATCAATTATGTCTATATGTCTACATGATTATGTCTATTATGTCAATATTTTATACTTTATCTATTATATCCATTATAATCTGTCTATATTTTATGCCTCTATCTACTGTGTCTATATTTTATACCTATATCTATTATATCTATTATGTCTGTATTTCATACCTCTATTATATCTGTCTATATTTTATTCCTATATCTATTATGTCTATATTTTGTAACTATATCTTTTATGTCTGTATTTTATAACTATATTATATCTGTCTACATTTTATGCCAATATCTATATATTTTATAGCTATATCAATTATGTCTATATTTTATAACTATCTTATATCTCTTATGTCTGTATTTTATAACTGTCTATTTTTTATGCCTCTATTATTTCTATTATGTCTGTATTTTTTACCTCTATATCTGTCTGTATTTTATACCTCTATTATATCTATTATGTCCATATTTTATATCTCTATATATCTATTTATATATCTTTTGTCTATATTAACCTGTATGTATTGTATTATAACCTGTACTATTATATCTATATTGATACCTGTATATCTAATTGTATCTATATTTTTATCCCTCTCTATTATATTTGTACTATATTTTTATACCTATATTATATTTTATATCTATGTCTATTGTACCTATTATATCTGTGTTTTGTTCCTATATTTGATACCTGTATTATTGTACATTTTATACGTATTATATCTATTATGTCTATATTTTATACTGTATCTATTAGTCTCATCATCTATCTTCCCCCCGCCTGGTCTTGAATGCTGGCCTCAGCGATCCTTCCACCTCCGGCCTACAAAGCGCTGGGATGACAGGCGTGACCATGGTGCTCAGTCTCTGATTTTGAGTCATTTGTGCCCATCTGTCTTTTTCTTGGGCAGTCTGGTGAAAGACTTGTCAACTTTATTATTTTTCACAAAACCCACTTTTGTTCTGTTGAACTATCTCGTTGTTTTCTTTTCCATTCTCTGTATTTTTTACTCCCATTTTCCACTCTCACGTTTATTATTTTCTTCCTTTTATTCACTTGGATTTAGTTCATTTTCTAGTTTCTCTCAAGGTGGAAGGTTAGGTTTTTGATTTGATTTTTTCTTTGAATGTAGACATTTACGTGATAATTTTCCCTTTCAGCACTTGCCTTAGCTGCATCTTGGAGTTTTTTGATATGCTCTGTTTTTTTTTTTTTTTTTTTTTTTTTTTTTAAGTTTTTTCTCTATTGCCCAGGCTGGGGTGTCAGTGGTGTGCAATCTTGGCTCACTGTAACTCTACCCAGGTTCACCCATTCTCATTCCTCACCTCCCCGAGTAGCCTGGAATTAACAGATGTCACCACCACACCCGCTAATTTTTGTATTTTTTATAGAGACGAGGTTTTCACCATGTTTCTCAGGCGGATCTCAAACTCCTGGACTCAAGTGTCCTCCCGCCTCGGCCTCCCCAAGTGCTGGGATGACACGGCGGGAGCCACCGCGCTGGCCCGGCTGTGCATTTGTTTGCCTTCTTCTCAAGTAGTTTTCAGTTTCCCTGATGATCTCTTCTTTGACTCACTGGTTGTTTAGGAGTGTGTAATTTCCACATATTTTTTAATTTCCCACGTTTTCTCTCCACTGTTGACTTCCAGTTTTCGTGCCACTACACGCTGAAGAACACCTCTGCTTTGGTCTCAGTCCTTCTCCATTCACTGAGGCTGGTTTTGTGACCAGCACATGGTCTGTCATGGGGAATGTCCCCATGGGGTGCTCGAGGGACTGTGCTGTTGGGTGCGTGTGCCCATGTCCCATTTTGCATACCTGGTTTGGCGGTGTTAATCTTCGGAATGTTTTCTGACACTAAAAATCAGAAGCTTTCCACTGGTCCCAGCACCCTGACTTTGGGAGAGGCCAGTGGCCTGTGGGTTTGGAGCCTGGTTACAGGAAGAAGCACTTGTGGGAACACCATGGGCTGGTTTTGAACCCCATTCCCCAACATGATGCCATGTGGTGCAGATATGACGCTTGGGCTTTGGCTCTCCCGGGTGTTCCATCTGGGACAGGGGCTACTTGTGCCCCGGCCTCATCAGCTCCGCTGAAGGCGGGCCCTGGTCCTGGCCAGAGGGGGCTTTGTGAAGCAGAAATAGATGCCTGTGTGCTGGGGCCGAGCCCGGCCAGACCCTCGGCCCGGAGTTTGTAAAGAAGGCCGTGCCTCTACCATAAGCATGTCACCAAGCTGTGCCATGTCACGGTGTGCTCGGCGTCTGCCTTGCACAGTCCATGGCCTGTACTGACTCAGGCTGCCCGCCTATGGGTCCAGGTTCACAGGGTGTGAAAGCACCCACAGCGTCAGGAGGCGCTCCCGAGCCCAGCCAGCCTCGCTTCGATGCTGGGAGCCTGACGTCTTCCATTTTGTCTTCTGCCCAGGCCAGCTCGGGCCGTCAGCCGGCTGTGCTACTTTCTACAAAGCGTCGTCATGCCCACGAGGCCCAGTGGTCATCTACCATGGCAGCTCCACTCTCCCTGGCCCTCAAGTGGCCGACAAGTGCTGGAGGGGGCGGCTTTCTGGAGACCATCAGTTCACTCTACCTGTCTCTGGGCACTGAGCGGTCAGGGCTGCTTTTGCAGTGGTGGGGCTGTGGAGGGTGGCAAGGGGGCTGAGGGTCAGAGGCTGGACACAGGGAAGCTGGCCAAGGCTGCTGCTGGCTTGTGAGTCCCAGCTGAGCCTGCGCTTGTTGGGGTCAAAGATCATCTCAACCCCAAGCAAGCAGTTACGTACCTCTGGATTTTCCTCCTACTATGGTGTCTTTTGTCATCTGACCTCTGCCTGCCCCGAATCTCTCTTCTTACTCCTGCCTTCATCTGTCCCATTAAATGTTGACCACAGCAGCCACCTGTGGCTTCTCTCCCACAGAAGGCCGAGCCAATTGTTGGCACCCTGCTTCCCTGGGCAGGGTTTCAAGGTCTCACTCCCATATGTGGCCCACTCCGCTTCCCCTAGCATCTACCTGGTGGGGTAACCTTGGCCATGGCCACCCCCCACACAGGGCCTGGTGCCATTGCTGCAGTCACAGCCCCTCGACGATGTCGGACTTTACTGAGAGAGCAGGAAGAGCCAGATCCATGGGGTTCCGGGAGACTGGCTCCAGTCTTGGGCTCAGGTTCACAGAAGGAAAATGGCCAGTGTGCTGGAGCCATGTTTCCCCAAGTGTGTCCCTAGATGAGCAGAGCAAATCCATGTTCACCGAGGAGATGTGGCAAGTGGGATTCTAGGAGAGGCCTGCCCCAGGCCTGTGGAGCCGGAAGCTGTGGGGGCCAGGGCCACGCCATCTATATAGACAGGCCTCCGAGTGACTGTGATGCCTGCACACCTTGGGAACCAGCGGCCTAGATAGCCTCTGAACACTAACCTGCTCCTGGTGCGTCTGGATAAACCCAGGGCCATGTCTGGGGAGGCAGGGGAGATGGACTAGCACCACTCCTCCTTGCCACAGGGCAGCAGAATGCTTGATTTCCCTCAAAGGATGTCCTTCATCTTTCCATGCCGTGTGTGTTTCACCCTGGCCCTCCCAGCCAGCCTGGGAAGGGCAGAACACTGCACCACAAGAGGGCCATTGGGGCCCAGTACACAGTAGGTGTGCATCTGTGTGGGAATGCATTGAATGCAGGCTCCACGGCACTAGCCCTGAAAGGAGGACATCGGAGACAGCCTAGGTGGATTTGTGCATCTGTGGGGGCGTTGGGGGGACCTGGAGCTCAGGCACGCAGTGACTCCCCAATGGGTAAGGGGCTCTAATCATGACTACCCAGGAAGAGTTGGATGTCACATCTGTGGGTTGCATGGAGCCGGGGGCCCGAAGCACCTGACTGCATGGCTTTTGGACTCCACTGGTTAAAACCAGTGAGCAAAGGCAGTGGCTGTGTGTCAGGCACAGAGCTGGGCCATCCAAGCCCGACTTGCCAAAGCCCACCACTATACAGGGGCCAGGCCTTATTAGTTCTGCTTTTGCAGATGGGAAAGTGAGTCTGGGAACCTGGAAGAGACTGGCCAGAGCTGTCCAGGTGACCGCAGGTGGCTGGAGGCAAGCCAGGGGTGCTGCCTGGGGTCGCATACCTGCTCCTGAGGGCCTGTGCCCTCCTCTGCCCCAGGAGCCACGTCCTCACACCTGCCCCTTTGGCCTACACCCCAGGGGACTGGGCTAACGAGCGCGTGGCCTACTACCGACTGGCCGCCCTGCACCACCTGCTGGGCCATGGCAAGCTTGGCGGGCACTTCTACTCAAGGCCCTGTACTCGCAACTCGCCCGCTGGAGTTCGACTGGAGACCCTCCACTTCCGTGAAGGGTACCTGGTGATCGGTGACATAATCGTCTACGACCTGAAGGTTGGTGGGGAGCGACACGGCTGAAGGTGGGTGGGAGGGGCAGGCTCTGGGTGTTCCTCCCTGGCCCCTTGGAGTGGATCTCCACCCACAACGCAGAGGCCTGGTTCCAGCCTTCTTCAGGAATGGCCACTGGCCTCCCTGGAGTTCTTGCTGCACCCAGCTAGAGATCCGGCAAGGTTAGCAGATGCAACAACCCAGCTCCCAACTGGCAGGCCCCACCCTCAGAACTCAGTCTCAACCAGGAGGCTGACACATGAGCGGGCAAGGTGGCCTCTGGGTAAAGAAGGGGATTGTAATTCGGGGGGACGCTCCTGGGGAGGTGACACCAAAGCTGAATCTTGACTGTCAATTGCATTTAACAAGGAAGCAGGTCGGAAGAAGAGTTTTTCGGAGGACGGCATCATCCTCACTTTGAATCCATGTTGCAAGATCAACCCCAAATCCCGGTGCCTCCTCTAGAAGCCTGCCCAGTGCCAGCCTGCACTGAGCAACTCCTTCCTGAGTCCCGAGACACCTAGAAACTTCACATCACCCCAGGAAGGGTGTGGTGGACCGGTGTCTTACCATTGGGTTCACAGACAGGGAAACCCAGCTGCAGGCAGGAAATGTGGGGCGGGGTCCCACCAGCCAGGCTGAGACCTCTGCGGGTCAGGTCTGTCTCAACGGGAGGTGCTGTGCCCCCTCTGCCCACGCCCTGCAGGGGTGGAGAGCTGGGACTGCAACTCAACCTGGGTGTCTCCACCCCCCTGCCCAGCAGGCACGCCCTTCCTCACATCGCACCGGCACCGCTTCGGTGCTCCTTATGGACTTGGGGCCAGGGCACTCCAGTCCAGGGCTGAGATCTTGGGGGCCTGAAACAACATGAACTGGGGCAGGCCCTAAGACCCCCCCCGTATCCCCCACCGCGGCCGGGGCTGCCCGTGGATGCCCCCGCCCATGTCTGCGCGACACCCTGGTGGTCATAGCGGTCTCTGCGCCTCCCAAGTCCCAGCCGACAGGGAGGTTCCAGTGTCAGGCCCAAGAACGCTGCTCACCGCTCAGGGGCTCGCCTGGGACCCCAGGGTACGGGCCTCCCAAAAGCGGGTCTTTATCTCTCTTGGTCAAGACTGCCACCCTCTCCTTCCGCCTTCCAAGAGGAAGGAAGGCCAAGTATTACCTGAGAGGCCAAAGTCCATGGTTGGGGTCGAGGGCAAGGCCTCCTTCCACGTCCTTTCCCATGCACACCCCTCCTTGCCATGCACAGCCTCTGGGTCTCATCGTGGACGGTGCTGCAGCCCAGCCAGCTTTCCCAAGGGGGGCCCCCTCGGAATTCCCCTAGGGCAGCTGTCCTTTCCAAGGCCACACCACTCCCTCCTTGTATAGGAGGCTCTGGACCCAGGGCCCCGGAGCAGTGGGAGAAAAGCCAGTCCTGGATGGGCCTGGAAGGCTGGCAAGAGCAGAGGTAAATGGCATCTTTTCTCATTGTCCTTTAAAATGGGTCCCCTTAGTCTACACATATAGTGAGCCCTGGAATAGGGTGGATTAGGTGTGTCCTGGCTCAGCCTGCTACTCACTAGCTGCGCACACACTATAGCACATGAAATGACACGCAAATGCTCACACACGCACACACAGCGTGCACACACAAGCGTGCACACAGGGACAGGCACACACAGGCACACAAACACGTACTTCACATGCGCAGGCACACGCAGACACAATGCATTGGCCGTGCTCCTTCCTGTTTAGTTTGGAAGCCCCACCCTTCAAGCCTTTGCTCTCCCCCACCGGCTGAGTCCGGGCCTCCTGGCCCTTACTGTCTCCTGGGCTTTCCATCTTCTGCCACAGCCCGGGCCACCTTTTGTGGTCAATGTTCAGTCCTAGGTCCCTCAGACTGGTAGCAAGGACGTTAGGCCAGCCATCACCCAGCACAGAGTGCAGTGTTCGGCTGGGCTGGGGGCATTGGATGAGGACTGGCGGTGACTCGGGGCCGTGTGGGAATGGACTGCTGCATCTTGGACTTTGTCCTTGGCCCTGGGAGCCATCTTGAATGTAAGGAGGGACAGGGCAGGCACGGGTCTTTAGAGAGGTCCCTTGGGTCCACCCCCCATGTGGAGAGGCCGTCCTGGGGACGCCAGGTGGGGGGTGGGAGGGTCACGGAGGATGTTCTGGGAGCACATCCCAACCCAGGGATGGGTGATTGAGCCCAAAGAGATGCAATGTAAAATGGTGAGTGGCTGTCTCTGGTGGAGCCACACTCGTCATATTTTCAGGAACATTGACAGATAGGTACAGCCTGTGGCAGATTGTTTTGTACGGGCCTGGCCCGGTAGTGCCTGGAAATGTCAGCATGGACGGGGCCAGACGGGAGCCTGGGTCCTCAACTGTCCTGGCCCGCTGTGGCTTGAGCCACGGTCCCTGCATGGAACGCTCATAAGCAGGCAGGATCTGCCCTGACCCACAGCCGCACGGGAAACAGCCCTTGCCTCAGAAAGGGTTGGACTGGGACTAGAGGCTTCGGGTGAGGGGGCGTTAGGACAGTCAGGAAGGCTCAGGGTTTCAGGGTCGTCCCCACCCTCCTGCAGCTGAGACCACACAGCAGTCGTCACAGGCTTCAGGCTCATGGGTTGACCAGCATT